>NC_069506.1:26701994-26766994 GCF_027579735.1 Bombina bombina | reverse complement strand
CAATCATTTCCTTTTAACTTCCAGGTGTCATGATGGGCAGAGCCAGCTCATTTCTTACACCATAGCTTTTTCCAGAGCAAACTCTTCACCCCTTGACAGTGCTCCCCAATTTAAGGTAAGAGACACCCCCTAAAGCATGCTTTTTCCTCCTGGCAGGCACTGCATGCATACGTTCTGGACTCTGCTTGCTTAGCATATGTGTATATGGTTCTGGGTGAGCGTTCTTAGTTATAACAAGATACAGGGGTGTTAGAAAGGGGAAGTAGCCCTAACTTTTGTTTATTAAAGGGACATTATATTAAAGTCATGTAGCATACATTAAGCACTGCATTGCAACATATCTAGAAATGAATACATGTTTTAAAAGCATTTCACAATTCTATATTGCAACCTAACTTTGCATTATTTTGTTGTCTAAGGACACATACCTTGAAAGTGTTGTTTATCTTTTCAACTAAGATGTGGCCAGTTAAAAAATATATAAATGGACTCCTGCACTGATTAAACAATCACTGTGCAGCATATAGGAAGTGAAGGATTTGATTTCCATATAATGCACAGCGGTTTCTTTGGTCCCTGTGGAAAAAAGGTAATTTTTTAGATTTAAATTGATATGAAACAATGCTTCTTTAGTAAAAACAAATATGTTAAAATAAAGTAAATATTAGAAATGTGCAGCTGTGGCTTTCCCTGCAATTTTCCTCTGGAAATTCTTTTTCCACTGCCTCCAACACTGTATCCTGCAGGGCCTGATACATTCTACACATAGATTGTTTGATCAGTGCAGGAACTCATTTATCTCTGGTTACTGCAAATGAGATAAGGTAACCATATTCAAATGTATTTTCAATGGGTGTGTCCCCTGAACTACACAACAATGTTACTTTTACTGATAAAATGATTTGAAATTCCTTTAGAACAAGTATTTTGTATTCCTCTTATTTAGCAATGCAGAGCAGGACTATGCTTTATTGGTGGGCCTTTGTGTAAGCTTTTAACACTTCTTGTTCAAATGTGCAGCTTATATGCACAACAAACCCTTCTCTGCTGTTGCTTTATGCTGCTACTAATAATTTTATATTCAGAGATTTTAATTAATTAGCTCCTACCTTTCTGGATATCTGTCTGTGCCTGTATTTGCTGACTTGCTTTGCAGTATAAGGCAGAAGGATTTCTCTGCATGTTTGAGATATGCCAGCTTTTAATGGCAATGATCTTTTAAGTAAAACCACATTCAATATCATTATTACTTGCCTTGACCACTAAATGATGAGTTACTGGTATTTCAGTACTACTTTTAGATAATAGAGATTTCTGTATCAATACTTGTACAGAATGCGCTGAGATTAGTATCATCTCTAAGCTGTGTAGTAACAATGACGGATTTGTGCTGAACTTTCAGTTGCAAGGGAAGTTATTACATGCTGCGTTTCAGATTATGAAAAACTTGCATTTAAAGGGATATTGTACTGTAGAATATTCTCCCCTTTAATGAGTTTGATTGTATCTAATTGTTTACAGATAGCTTGTTTACCTTAAAGGAACAGTGTACTGTAAAATTGGTTTCCGCTTAATGTGTTCCCAATGGCATATTATACCAGCTGCAGAGTATAAAATGTATGAGAAATTGCTCCTTTATGTTTCTTTTTGTAAATTACATAAATGGATTTGCTCTTTGAAACCACATCCCATCAAAATAGGCTAACCTTGCAGAGAGATCAGACATCCTTATCTTATCACACAAATGTTTACCTTTTTTATATCTGTCTCTATACAATACTTAGAAAGAACAATTGGAAATGAACATTTTAGAATTTTATCTTTCCCACTCCTCACTGGAAGTGTAATTTCTTCTGCTGGCTTTGCTTACATACCTTGTACTTAAAGGGACATGAAACCCAAACTTTTCTTTCATGATTCAGATAGAGCATACAATTTTAAACAACTTTCCAATTTACTTTTGTTATCAATGTTGCTTCATTCTCTTGGTATCTTTTATTGAAGGAGAAGCAATTCACTGCTGGGAGCGAGCTGAAAACATTAGTAAGCCGATGATAATAGGTATATATGTGCAGCCACCAATCAGTAGCTAGATCCCAGCTCCTTTGCCTACCTAGGTATGCTAGGTATGCTCTTCAACAAAGGATACCAAAAGAATGAAGTACATTTCACAATAGAAGTAAATTGGAAAGTTCTTTAAAATTGTTTGCTCTATCTGAATCATGAAATACATTTTGGGGGTTTCATGTCCCTTTAAAGGGACATTATACACTAAATTTTTCTTTGCATAAATGTTTTGTAGATTATCCATTTATATAGCCCATGCAGTTTAGTTTTTTTTTTTTTTTTTTTTTAAATGTATAGTTTTGCTTATTTTTAATTAACATTGCTCTGATTTTCAGACTCCTAACCAAGCCCCAAGTTTTAGGAGAATACTGATGTATACCTACTGCAGCTTGCTCCTGTTTGTGTAAAGGGTCTTTTCATATGCAAAGGAAGTGGGAGGGGGGGGGGGGGGTCTGCTATTTCCCACTTGCAGTGGGTGTTCCAGTAACCTTTTTAACAGAGCTAAACTGGGAGCTTCTAAGTAAAATTTTAAACAGTTTTATACTGGATTTTTAGATCAGTATCCGTGCATATTATTCTTTATAGTAATGTCTATTACATGCAGATAAATGAAAATTGGTGTATACTGTCCCTTTAAGTATAGACACTTTCATTATAGGATACTATTGGCAAAATTAAACTATTTCAAATGCAGCTATAAAGGCAAATAAGCTATTTGAAACAATTGAATATACTCCAGGAGGTAGAATGGATAATTGGGAACAAATTAAAGTGGAGAATGTTTTTGAATAAAATGTCCTTTTTATTTTAAGGCACCAGTGTCTCAGTGTGTTCCTGGCTCGTGGGTTTATATGTGTATATATCTATATTAAATTATATTAGTTAGGTGTCTTGGGGGACTCTAAACCAGGGCCTTATTTTAAAGCAACAGTGTCTCAATGGCTTCCTGGTGCCTGGGTTTGTCGAGCCCTGCTTTAAAGGGATATGGAATCCACATTTTGCTTCCATGATTCAGATAGATCATGTAATTTTAAGCATCTTTCAAATTTACTCCTATTATCAACTTTTCATCGTTCTCTTGATATCATTATTTGAAAAGGCAGGAATATAAGCTTAGGAGCTGGCCCAATTTTGGTTCAGCACCCTGGGTTGCGCTTGCTGATTGGTGGCCTTTTAAGAGACTGCCTACAGGATAAGTGTGCTACAATTTAATACACTACAGTATAGGCTGAATAAATCCTTTCTTCTAGTCATTTACAATTCCCTCGGCAGACCTAAACTGTTGTAGAGTGTGGCATTTACTGTTGACTTCAGGTATGTGCCACATAATCAGGCTTACTATAAGGTTACCTAGTCAGGTAACCTCACCCAAGTATAAAAATAGCTGCCAGCTCTGTGATTAAAACAGTACATACTCCTCACGTCATGTGATTCTGGAATGTAAACTACCTGTTTAATGAGAGGTTTTTACATTTTAGTAGAAAATAAAAGGAATTGTCAGGCAATTCTAATTAATGCCTACTTAGATTTGGATGCCTATGTACGTGCGCACAATTTATAACTGCATATTACTCATGAAATAAATATCTGGAGCTACACTTAGGCATCTTAAATATATAATTGTTTTCTGTTCATGGGAGACAATTTATTTTACCTGCACTCATTTTTCTGGCTCGAACTATGCACAGTCTATTGTAAGGAGGAGTTTTGTAGTCACTGTGACTACTTGTAAATTAAAGAGTTCATCTCAAAATAAGACAATAGAGGTTACTAGACTTGTGCAGCTTCGAAAAAATTCGGTTCGGATCGATTCGAATTTCGGTTTGGATCGATTCGAATTCGGAAGAAATCAAATTAATTCATTTTGGATTCATTCAGATTCTTTCGGATTCGTGAAAAATGTGGTTCGATTCGGTTCGAATCGGAATTTCAGAATTTCGGTAAGTGTATTATGTACTGTATATTAGGTTTAACCCATAGCAGAGTGATAAACCTAATATACTGTACAATACACGGCCATCCGAATCCATCTGAATCTACCGAATAAATTCGAATCGATTCAGATTTATTTGGTAGATTCGGCACTACCGCAATTCGGAAATTCAAATCGATCCGAATCTCTGAATTCGACAAATTCGTCCGAATTTCAATTTCGCACATGTCTAGAGGTTACTACTATTGGTGTTATATAGAACAACATTCCCCTTAGGCTGAGTTTGTAGCAAGTAAACAGATATTGTATAATGAAGTGTTAAGGTTATGGTCATTATTAAAGTAGAACGTGTTTTTATATAACTCTCTGAAAATGTTTTGGGATATACAGAGATTGATGTGAGGTTCAAAAGGTATTCCACTTTATTACGATAGATGGGAGGGGTGCCCACAGACACAGATATCCAACGAGAATGTGAGGGAGCATATAAAGTTCCACAGGTACTACTCTGATAGAATGAGTCTATGATTAAGGCTGTCAGCATACAAAACGCATCAGACTGACCTGACATGTCTGTGTGATTGTTTTTACTTGTTTACTGCACGTGTGCCATCAGTTTTTAAAGATGTTGGAATAAAGGAACTTTTACTTTTATACGAAGCGGTATTCGACTATTTGTATGGGAGACAATTTGCCACATAGAAATGAGTCATTTGTGATGGGAATACTGTTTTACACCGGAACAAGGGGTGATGATCTCAAACTGGGGGGGTAGGAGGCTTAGGAGTAAATTGTGGAAGCCCTTCTATTTGGAAAGGGTAGTTGATTCATCGAATAAACATCCAGTACAGATGGTAAAAACAAATACTATAAGGGACTTAACGGCACATTCTGATGCAATATTCAAATGCTCCAATTCACTGACCCTTTTTAACTTTGGCACCCATTTATCAATAGACAGACGGACAATGTTCCCAGGCAGTGAACTTGTCCGCTCAAGCTAGCAGAAATTGCAGCAGCATATGCGGCCTGCATTTATCAATGCACGAGCAAATGCTAATACAGCCCCGCACCCTGCCATCATACAACCAATCACACAAGATCAGAGCAGACTCGATGCACCTTGTGTTTTTTATCAGCTGGCAAAATATAAGTGTTTCTGTTTTTAAGTCTTTAGGAGTAAATCCAACAAACAGTCGTACCGTACAAATATTTATGTGCGGAGATATCTGACCATGGCTGCGTTCGGGCAGCACTCCAATCGAACTGGGACTTGCTTGGAGCGTTTTCTTAATACTTGCAAGTGAGACGCTGGGCGTTTTTTGAGTGCTCTGCTGACGTAAGTCCCAGCACTTCCAGCGTGCTGGAATAGCTGGGACTTTTCAGAGCAAGCTCAGACGCTTGACAACATGGCAGCCTTCACACACGTGTTGCTCGTGGAGGCTGCCATGTTTTTATAAGCAGCAGAGGAGGGACAGATGGTGATGCGGATAAGCCTAACAGCAGCATTTAGTCCAGGGCAAAGTAGAGATAGGTTACTGAAACGTAAACCAACTAGCAGGGTGTTGCAGTAGTCAAAGAGTAATATTTATGACACAGCACCATGTGTAAATAATTTCTCATTTAAAATTACTGTGACTAGAAAGGGGTGTGGGCTCTAGAGTAGCAATATTAACATACAAAATTGAATTATTTAATGCAAAATATGACATAGTTTGAACACAGTGTTATGCCGAGAATGGTTTCCCCAGTGTCTCTGGTTTCCCCTGCCTCTCGGCAAACATCGGAACTCCGACCCCCCTCCTTTCAGCTGCTCTCAGCTCAGCCCCTGTAGCTTAACCTGCCCCATTCATTTGCTTATCCTGCCCCATTTATTTACATTAAATAACTGATGCTGCACAAACATTTTACAGGTGGCAGAGTTCCGATTTTTGCCGAGAAGCAGGGGAAACCAGAAACACAGGGGAAAGCATTCTCGGGGGTAACACCGGCAATTACGAGTGGGGAATAGTGAGTGCACCGGACACAGACTGCAATATATATATATATATATATGTTATAAACAAGCTACACGCATGCTCAACCCTCTGCAGCCCATTGGCTATTTATTAGCCCTATTTAGTAATAAATATATATATATATTTATTTATACTACAAGGGAGCTTATAATAAACGTTTGAATGCGCAAAGTCCATTATTGTGCAGCAGATCCCTTTTTTCTAAGCTTCCTTGCTTGTGACGTCAGCTAGCGCCACGTCATCGCTGGAGTAGAAGTGCCTCCACTAGCTCCTGAGCGCTGCCCGAACGCAGCCCATGTGAATAAGGCTCTAGGACCATCTTTATATATATATATATCCACAGATGCCATAGTGATCATCATCTCTTGACCTTCTGCTCTATTTCATCTTCATCACAACCCAACACCTGCTGTGCCATGTACCTGAATAACTCGGCACTGTGCAGACATACACATTGGGATTCACCACACTAAAGCCCTTCTCTATGACAAGCTCACGCTCTTCTTGTGTAGACCTTCACTAAAACAATACTGTGCCTATATCAAACCTTCACAACACTGTCGATATCTCGTCACACATTGTGTTGCTAGTTACAGCCTTTGCATCACATCCACTGATTATAAAACTGCACCTGAACTGCTGAGCATCACTGGAGAAAATTACAGTCTTAGGCAGATTTTCCTCATTATATATTTATCATGCAGTAACACAACTGCTCCTTAAAGGGACTTAAAGGGACATGAGCCACCTCTTGCTTTTGTGTTTTGTCCCACACTGAACAGAAAAATCTATAACTTAGGTTACAGAATTTGCTTTTTGGTACCCAAGGGAGCGTGGCACAAGCATTTACACAAAACCACAAAGTGTTTAATGTCCTTTTAATGTTCCAAAGCAAACTTCTAATGTCTCCTTTCAAATCTGTGATAAAACCCCAGGTGTCTCTTCTCAACTCCTTTGTCCTCCTGCACTTTAATTTACCACATTTTAGGGATAATGCAGTGTTGTGACTGGGAGGGCATAATGGCTGCCCCCCAAGTGTCCCCCCAACTGTGATCATTACCTGTTCTCCCACCACTACTCGGGCCAGACCCTCCTCCCACTCTGCCTGACCCTTCCAACACAGCATGAAAACCTTGCGCAGAGCAGGGTGTAAGTAGCACAGCGATGGTAACAATTTGTAAATTTTTATGTATATGCTTATATACATGCTACATTTTTTTTAATAAAAACTCTAATGCCCTCTATTTTTAAGGTATTTGGGGCACTAATCTGATCTCTGGTTAATTTTCTGAGCACTAAGGGCTAGATTTATTAAAGCTGAGGCGTACAGGGGCGCGTATACGTGCCCCTGTACGCCTCAGCTCGCGTGTGGCTGGGCGAAATTACCCGCAGGTATTCGCTATTGCACACAAGCGCAATTTTGCGTTTGCGTGCAATCCCGCCCCCTGCCCATGCACAATCAATCAAGCACGGGCAGGAGCTGTCAATCTCCTCGGTCTGACTAGACCGAGGAGATTGAATTTCGCCACCTTAGAGGTGGCGAATAGGTTAGGGAAGCGGCGGTCTGGTGACCGTTGCTTGATAAATACAGCGAGCAAGTTCTTATGAGAACTTGCAGCCGTAGGGCTTTAATAAATCTAGCCCTAATTGCTACCACGAGCTGGCTCACTTGTAATGGCTGGTTATTTATCGCAAGCCCACAAACGGGCAAATTTGCCTGTTTGCAGGCGCACGATAATTTAGCGCTCCACTTGTAATCTGGCCCATAGTCATATGTAAAATAAAAAAATGCAATAATAAAGTGATCTAACAAATGAAAACATTTTATTTTGATACTTTTGGGCCCCTTTAATTAAAAAAAGCAATTCCCTGAGCCTGTGGATACCTTTTAGCATTTGTAGTTACTGATTATGATATGAAATTTGAGTTTATTTGGTGACATCTTTAGATGGCTCGCGCCCCATTTTTCATCATAAATCTTAGCTCTGGCGGGTTTGTGTCATGCAATCCCAGTATTATATCTCAGCCAGATGCACAGACGGGACATGTGCTGTGTTGTGTATAATCTCGCTGTTATTTTCTTGTTTATGTGAGCCAGCAGCCGATAGCAAACACACAGTGGGCTAGAGCCAGAGAAAGCCGATACGACTCTACAAGAAAGACAATGAGAGATGCAGAGATACCCGAGATAGGTGAGATAAATAAATGAACAGGCAACTCCTATCCTCAGCGCTAAGGGAAAATGATACGCGTATGGAAACTGACCTGTAAGCTCTAGGCACGAAAAGGCTATTAACCTGTTGGTTCCCAGAGTAGACTACAAAACTTAGCTGTACAATGCATTACATCCCTTTTGTAGATGTTATGGGGTTGAACCCAGTGTTTCCCAACTCCAGTCCTTAGGACCCTTATCTTACATATCTTACAGCTAATTATTTCACCTGTGCTCTAGTTAAGATAAATGAATATATGGCCTGTTAAGGGTAGTGAGGAGTGGGTTTGGGAAACACTGGGTTAAACGGTAGTCATGTTTTGTGATGCACCATATTGTACAACGCATTCCACTGCTGCACAAACAACAAGCAATATCTGGGTCACCAACTGTTCCACAGACAATTACTGACAGCCGAAGCAATCCATTATTTCTTGCTAAGGGTTACATAAGCTTTCCCACGCACGTGACACAAATGCCCAGGATACGCTGGCATGAAACTAATAGTAAACCTCCCATGCAGGTTACAGATATATTTTTTTATACAGAGCAATCAAAACAAGTTCTGCAATATAATTATATGTTACATGTAGATTTTTAAACCTGAAAAGAATAATGAAAGTTTAGTAAATGTATTTGCTATCCTGCAGCCCAGACATTCCTTTTCTGTGTTTTTGTCAGCCGATAGAAAGGTCAAAATTAAAAGGTGCATTTCAATTATAAATAAAAGCATTTTTGTCATATATTTCCATTAGCAAAAATGCTTTTAGTAAAAGTTATAGCTGTTTTAGCAGCATATGCACATATGCTAGGTGTGACTAGATGATCAGGATACACATGCCTGCTGAGATAGCTGCGGTTTGTATTGCATCAGCGGAGACTTAAAGCGACAGTAAAGTCATAATTAGACATTCATGATTTAGACAGAGCATACAATTGTAATCAACTTTCAACTTTACTTCTAATATTTAATTTGTTTCCTTCTCTTGTTATCCTTTGCTGAAAGGTTTATCTAGTTAAGCTAAGGAGCAGGAAAGAACCTAGGTTCTAACTGCTGATTGGTGGCTGCATATATATACCGATTGTCAATGGCTCATGTGTTTAGTTAAAAACCAGTAGTGCGTTGCTGCTCCTTCAACAAATGATACCAAGAGAATGAAACAAATTTGATAATAGAAGTAAATTGGAAAGTTGTTTAAAATTGTATGTTCTACCTAAATCATGAAAGAAAATTTTGGGGTTTCATGTCCCTTTAAGTTGTGTTGTACAAGCCACTGCTGACTCTCTGAGAAGATGTGGAGTTTGAATGCTTGTGCACAGGGCACTTACAGCATATGCGCATATGCTGCTGATAAACAATAATAAATTCTACTAGAAGTATTTTTGTTAATGGAAGTATATTGCAAAAAACGTTACTATTAAAAATTAAAATGCACCCATAGATATTTCAGTTTTGACCTTTCTATCCCTTTAAGTGCTTGTGTCTCCATAATCAGTGTTAGCAGTGAATCTAGTATATCTGTCATGACAAGCTCATAATAGTAAATAGTGTGTTATATATGTGCAGGACTACCTGTGCTGCTGCACATTAACATATGCATTTACAAGACTTCAGATTGCTAATCTGCTTAATACTAAAATGCTTGTCCTATTTTTAAGCTTACCTTTTAAACCCTTGGATGCCACCCATAGCATTGCAAACTTTCTGGTAGCTACAGGGTTAAACACTTTATTAAAAAAAAATATATGCTAGGACCTCACCCCTTTAAAGCCAGCAACTAAAATGCATCAGCACACAAGTAGCTAGACCCAGGCAGCAGCCTCTGGCATCTACAGTCACACGGTTCAGTCTAAGATAAATCATTCTTTTGTTTAAGACAGAGCTCAATTATTGCTTTTCTATTGGGGAACTACTTTTTAAATAAAAACCTTTACCAAGCTGACATGGCAAGAAGAGGAGGGTCCAGGGCTGAGTAGTTGTGAGACTTGGGTTATGTCATGTCTGTCTTATATACTGAAACAAATTGCACTCAGGTTTTCCAGATCTTAGAGTTCTACATATAAATTGTGCTGTACCCTGGCTCTGCCCCCTGGCATGACAGAGAGAGATCTCTACAAAAGGTAGTTAGTATTCCAGCCTCTCCTGCCAGCCCCATCACTGCTTCTCTTCCTGGTGTGAGTTGGAAAGAACAGCTGTAGTTTGCATTTCTTCCTGGTTCCTGAAGCACACACAGCCCTGAGCTGGGTGCTGTGGCTAGTACCTGCCTCCTTGGCAGCTGCTTAGAGGATCTGGATGCCCGCCCATTACACACACATGGAGAGAGGCTGGCAGAGCAGTTCCTTCAGAGTATGAAGGCATGAGAGGGCAGCAGCCAGGAGAAAGTGCACATTGGGCAGGAATTGTGCAGAGTGGCAAGCAAGGAGTTGGGCAAGTTCTGAGGATGGCTGAGTGCAATGGGCTGGCACCTCACCAGCACACAGAGGAGGAAACATCCACCCAGTATGAAGCCTGGACTGTGAGTATCATAATGATGGTACCGTAGCTATAAATACACAGGGTTTCGGAACATCTGACTTACCTTTCCCAAACCTAATGCAGGGGCCCTGCGAGGGATGGAGACATTCCTGGCAGCCCAAGATAAAAAGAGCAGTGTTTGAGTAACTTTGTAAAGGTCTTATGAAAATAGTATGAAACCCTACAAAAGTGCTATTGATGCCCAGTGTGCACTTTTTATATAAGCTGTAAAACAATAATGCCCATTATTTATATAGCAGGAATATGTACCCTTATGTGTTGTTTATTGCTGCTTGCATGCAAGTGTGAGACTATATATTCCCTTTAAAAATCCATGGATATTGCCTTCCTACCCAGAGCATTCTGGGTTAGATGATGCAGAGACAACTTCCCTGTGCCAGCCCTGGCAGTAGCATGCTTTGGCACATATTTGCCTATAGGAGTGTGGTGTGTATATGTCAGTTATAAATAATATGTATTGTTGTGTGATTGTTATTAGGATTTGGCCATTCTCTATCTGATTGTTGTAAATGTTTGCAGTTTTTCAGTAATCCCTGTCCTGTGAGTTAAGCAGCTCCAACATTTAACCAAATGGGCATCTAGAGATTTGTTCTCTGAGGTACCTGTTGAAAGTAGGATGCATTATAAGAGGGGGTATTGTGCAACCAGTAAAGATGTTACCTTGTACCTGATATACCTATTATTATTTGTGCTATTTACCACCTGTGTTACTTGTAACTGTACTGTGATACTTGTTAGTACTTACTACCTGTGATACTTTTTATTACCAGTGGTAACTGTAACTGTACTGTGATACTTGTTAGTACTTACTACCTCTGATACTTGTAACTGTACTGTGATACTTGTTAGTACTTACTACCTGTGATACTTTTTATTACCAGTGGTAACTGTAACTGTACTGTGATACTTGTTAGTACTTACTACCTGTGATACTTTTTATTACCAGTGGTAACTGTAACTGTACTGTTATACTTGTTAGTACTTACTACCTGTGATACTTTTTATTACCAGTGGTAACTGTAACTGTACTGTTATACTTGTTAGTACTTACTACCTGTGATACTTGTAACTGTACTGTGATACTTGTTAGTACTTACTACCTGTGATACTTGTAACTGTACTGTGATACTTGTTAGTACTTACTACCTGTGATACTTTTTATTACCAGTGGTAACTGTAACTGTACTGTGATACTTGTTAGTACTTACTACCTGTGATACTTGTAACTGTACTGTGATACTTTTTATTACCAGTGGTATCTGTAACTGTACTGTGATACTTGTTAGAACTTACTACCTGTGATACTTTTTATTACCAGTGGTAACTGTACTGTGATACTTGTTAGTACTTACTACCTGTGATACTTTTTATTACCAGTGGTATCGGTAACTGTACTGTGATACTTGTTAGTACTTACTACCTGTGATACTTTTTATTACCAGTGGTATCTGTAACTGTACTGTGGTACTTGTTAGTACTTACTACCTGTGATACTTTCTATTACCAGTGGTATCTGTAACTGTACTGTGATACTTGTTAGTACTTACTACCTGTGATACTTTTTATTACCAGTGGTATCTGTAACTGTACTGTGGTACTTGTTAGTACTTACTACCTGTGATACTTTATATTACCAGTGGTATCTGTAACTGTACTGTGATACTTGTTAGTACTTACTACCTGTGATACTTTATATTACCAGTGGTATCTGTAACTGTACTGTGATACTTGTTAGTACTTACTACCTGTGATACTTTTTATTACCAGTGGTATCTGTAACTGTACTGTGGTACTTGTTATTACTTGTAGATACTTGTAAGTACTGTGGTACTTGTTATTGCCTGTGATACTTGTGTGTGTATATATATATATATATATATATATATATATATATATATATATATAATTACTTATGTTACATGTTAATACTTATGATGCAGTTTATTGGTAGTAAATATTACCTGCAGTACTTGTTATTACTAGTGTATATATATTATTACCTATGGATTTCTATGGTACTTGTTAATACTTGGGATAGTGTTTACCAGTGGTACTTATTATCTGTGGTACTTGTAATTACATGGTGTATATATATTATTACCTATGGTCTATGGTACTTGTTAATACTTGCGATAGTGTTTACCAGTGGTACTTATAATCTGTAGTACTTGTAATTACCTGGTGTGTATATATATATATATATATATATATATATATATAATTACCTATGTTACATGTTAATACTTGTGATACAGTTAACCGATAGTAATTATTACCTGCGGTACTTGTTATTACTAGTGTTTATATATTATTACCTATGGATTTCTATGGTAGTTGTTAATACTTGTGATACAGTTAACCGGTAGTAATTATTACCTGCGGTACTTGTTATTACTAGTGTTTATATATTATTACCTATGGATTTCTATGGTAGTTGTTAATACTTGTGATACAGTTAACCGGTAGTAATTATTACCTGCGGTACTTGTTATTACTAGTGTTTATATATTATTACCTATGGTACTTGTTAATACTTGCGATAGTGTTTACCAGTGGTACTTAACACCTGCAATACCTGTTTTATCTGTAGCATTTCCTATTACCGTCACATTTTGTAATAAGCTACTTTATGACGGCTAATGTAACGTTATAAAGCTTTGAAAACAAAGTAATATCATTTGTATTTCTGGTTAATTTGCAAGAGGATAAATATAAAAATGCAGAAAATCCAAATTCCCTCAACTCAAAACAAAACAGACTAGAAGAGCAAGTAAATAAAATTCACATTTACAGAGGTTCTTAGACAGCTTAATATTGACAACCAGTACATCAGCTGAGTCCCGTCAACCCTCTGTTATTGAGCTGTCCAGCAAGATCACTGTTAATTTATTCCATGTGCAGACGCTGCTAAAAAAATTATCCTTCTTAAAATCCAGCCATAAGTTTGATATTTTTTTCATGATTACAAATTATTTTTTATTGCGACTGATCTGAAATGAAGTAAACTTACATTTTATAGGGTGGGACGTCAGTCATAGAACAGACTTGTAATGGTACCTGCAAACCTTTACAGCACTTGGCCAATCATTTAACAATGTGCTGCGTCTTCCCCTACATAGTGCAATGAAAAACTGCTCTCGTCATTACATGGCGTAATAATGTAATGTATCACGATTGCATTAAACTTTTGTGATTCAGATAAAGTATACGAATTAATAGACTTTCCAATGTATTTCAAATTTACTTCATTCTCTTGGTATAGTTTGTTGAAAAGCATACCTTGTTATGCTCAGGAGCAGCAATGCAGTACTGGGAGCTAGCTGGTAATTTGTGACTACACACAGGGGCGGAACGACCATTGGTGCACTAGGGCCCAAGTGCTGAAGGGGCCCAAGCAGTCAGTCTATATATAGGCATGTGCATAATGTGTACAATCCTAATGTAGTAGAACGTTTCATTAGTGCAGGTTGCAGATTTTTCTATCTATTTATCTATCTATCACATATCTATCTATATTTTTATCTATCTATAATCTATCTATCTTCTATCTATTTATCTATCATCTATCTATTTATCTATCTATCATATATCTATCTATATTTTTATATATCTATAATCTATCTATCTATCTTCTATCTATTTATCTATCTATCATATATCTCTCTATATTTTTATCTATCTATCATCTATCTATTTATATATCTATCAGTCTATCTATATATCATCTATTTATCATCTATCTATGTATCTATCAGTCTATCTATCTATCTATCTATCAGTCTATCTATCTATGAGTCTATCTATCTATCTATCTATCTATCTATCTATCTATCATCTATGTATCTATCATCTATCTATCTATGAGTCTATCTATCTATCTATCTATCTATCTATCCAACTATCATCTATCTGTCTATCTATATATATATATAGCTATTATCAATCTATCCATCTATCTAGTTATCTTTGTATCATCTTTCTATCTGTCTATCTATATTTTGGGAGGCCCAAAAGAATATTGCACCAGGGCCCTCTGTTGTTGTAGGACTGCTACTGGCTACACACATATGCCTCTTGTCATTGGCTCACCAGATGTGTTCAGCTAGCTCCCAGTAGTTCATTGCTGCTGTGGAACTGTTTGACCCCTGTCCAATTTTATGGACCCAATCTGATGAAATAAAGATTATTTTAATAAAGATGTGTGACTGTCCTTTATGTTTTCACTGATTACATTTTGCAAGTGTAGAGGGGAAATATAAACCTGACTGACTCAGAACTGTTGGTCTGGCAGCTCAAATCAACCACGACCTTTGACCACAGGTGGCATAATCAAAATGACTGTATCTGATTCATTTTCCTGTTCTCAAGTTACAGAAATTCTATGGACATCCATTTAATAACGCACCAGAAAGATATCATATAACAGCAATATTAAGTTTGCATTAACTAATCTGGTTCAGGGGATATTGGCATTTAGTATGATAAAAAAAAGTATATAAACACTAGATGTGCAATTCGGCTATCACTAAACGAATGCTGAAAAATGGCCGCGGTCTGCATTATACAGTATTACTCAAAAGATAAAATTTATTGGCATCCAATGGATTAAATCATTTATAGCAATAATGTTTGTAGATTTCTGCAATAAAATATAGTATACTATTTAAAAAATGTTATTTATATGAACTGCTAGATGCAAACTCTCTCAATGACACACATGTATCTTGTTATATAACTTGACTGATATATGTCACATGCAGTGAATTGTTAGTTATAATTTCATGACTGTCACCCAAGGAACAGATAATGAGCAGGCCGTCAGCTACGGGCAGATAAACATCTGGACATTGCGTCCACTCCCTGACAGCTGTGACTGGAAGCATTTTGATGATACAGTAGGGTTAAATGGTTCCTTATACAGACAAGATATTTATTTTTAATGGCCAATCACTTTTACAATTTTCTATGTTATATATAGCAAAGTTTTTTTTTTTTTTTTTTTGGTGATATACATGCATTAAATTGGGATTGCATAATGGGAATATGATATTAGATATATTGTAACATAATCTATATTATTTGTTTGATTAGTGACTTGTGCACAAGTTTCAAGGCAAATCGCAGAGCTCACTTTGGCCCAGATTATGGGGCATATCTATCAAGCTCCGTATCTATATCTATCAAGCTCCGTATCCATATCTATCAAGCTCCGTATCCATATCTATCAAGCTCCGTATCCATATCTATCAAGCTCCGTATCCATATCTATCAAGCTCCGTATCCATATCTATCAAGCTCCGTATCCATATCTATCAAGCTCCCTTTAGGCTCGCCAGAAACACCAGTTATGAAGTAGCGGTCTAAAGACCGCTGCTCCATAACCTGTCCGGCTACTCTGAGGAGGTGGACAGACATCGACACAATTCAACCCGATCTAATACAATCATGTTGATTGACAGCACCCTGCTAGCGGCCGATTTGCCGCAAATCTGCAGGGGGCGGCGTTGCACCAGCAGTTCACAAGAGCTGCTGGTGCAATGCTGAATGGGGAGAGCGTATTGCTCTCCGCATTCAGCGAGGTCTGTCGGACATGTTCCGCACTGTCAGATCAGGTCCGCCAGACCTTTCATAAATAGGCCCCTATGAGTTAAGCTCAAACTAACACTTGCACATGCACTCAAATTACGAGTTGAAATTAAACTGTTTTCGCTCTCGTGCTAACCCGACGAGCGCAAAAAGCAGAAGTTAGAATATTGCATGCGTGTTCATGTATTCCCCCATAGAACACCCCACTCCTGAGCAAACCGGATAGCATATTCTCATTTGCGCTAACCTGACATAAAAAATATGAATATTTCACATTCCAATGCTCTTCACATAAATACATATTTCTACATATATCTGATGTTATTTTGGTACAATATATATTTATACCTATATATATATATATAGATGGTTTTATATAGGTATAGATATATACAGATATATATAGGAATATCTATTTAGAAATACGTTTAACATATTCTGCTGTGTGCAGAACTTTGGAATGTCAAAAATTTCCAGTAAATACATAGTTAAAGCATTTATAAAAATTATTATTGCATGAATATACTTTAACATGGTTTGATCTACTTAACTGCAAGGGCTCTAATGCACTTATATTTATATGTATGCAGGGCCGCCATCAGGGGGTGACAGGGGTGACTCCTGTCAGGGGCCCAATGAGCCAGGGGGGCCCCATGAGGCAAGAACTAAAAAAAAAAATTTTTTTTTTTTTTTTAATTTTGGCAGCCACCAGTGGGTACTACAGCAGAGTGCTAATTGATCATGGGTAATGTTATTACAAGTAGTAAAGTATTAGCATTTGAGAGGATTTCTTAGTGTGCACTAAACCACTATGCTCAATGTGAGACAGACTTGGCACTTTGTACAGTGTGTGCCTGAGTCAGACGGCAGATCACTTTCATTTGAAGAGGAGGTAGGACTTACTTAACAAATGTTTTTTATTTCTTTGTGCAATTTTGGATTGTAACTTCAGTGTGGTAGTAGTTGTATGGTGGGGCCAGGGGTCCATAAAAACATTTTTTTTTTTTTAGCAGCAGTGTATTTATGATTATTTGACAATGCTGTAGAAATTCTATATTTAAAACCATGCAGAAATGTTTCCTCCTCAATACACAAATGGTAGATGCACTTTTGGCAGATATGCATTTTATATATATATATATATATATATATATATTACATATATTACATTCCAGTTTACTGCCCCTTTATGCAAGTACTTTCCAGATGCAAGGAGGCATTTTATCTAAGATTTTTACATCTGCATAAAATGTTATACTCTCAGCCTAAGATTGCTCAGTGTTTGAAATGAGACAGGTTAACTTAAAACTGTTCAGTTTACACTACAGCTGACTTAGTTTTGAAATACATACCAACAAGCCTAAATCCTGCATTTAACTAGATATAATGGTATGAGTACCACAGCTTATGGTCCCACCAAGACCATATAGAGTACAGCATTTTCAAAATCCATAAGTACAGCTGACAGATGGGAAAATTTGTACACTATATTTGAAGTGGTGCTCTTGGTTGGGGAAAATGGGAAAAAAACAAACAAACATATGTCAACCTTTTAAAGGTACTTTTCTTCATCTTGCCATCTACCCAGCTCATCAATTTTGAATTCACAGAATTATTTTTGTTTGCACATTTACAAATATGATTCTTAATGCATTTTTTTTTCATGCATGTCACACACTGTTGATTTAGGGGATGCAAGGTTCATAAATGTTTCCTCCTATGAGTGTTTCTGTGGGTGTATGTGTTTATGTGTTTGTGCTTTGGTTTGTGTCTCTATGTGTATGTATTTTTTATCTGTGGGTCTCTCTGTGAGGGTGGGTGTGTATGTCTTTGAGCATTTTCTGTGGATGTCTGTGAGGGTGTGGGCATATGTCTTTGAGCTTTTTCTATGGGTGTTTCTGTGAGGGTGTTTGTGTGTATGTATGTATGTATGTATGTATGTATGTATGTCTGTTTTCTGTGGATGTCTCAGTGAGGGTGTGTGTATGTATGTCTTTCTGTGTTTTTCATGTGGTTGTCTCTCTGTGTGTGTGTGTGTGTGTGTGTATGTCTTTGTGTGTTTTCTGTGGGTGTCTCTGTGTGTGTATGTGTGTATATGTCTTTGTGTGTTTTCTGAGGCTGTCTCTGTCTGTGTTTCCTTGGGTGTATGTGCAAGTTTGAGTTTGTGTGTGTGTGTGTGTCCATTGTCTGTTCCTTTTTAGGACATTTTGACCTTACTACTAATTATTCACATCTTTCTACAGACTTTGAGACTAACAAGACCTTTCCGGAAGTAACCACTCCACCATTTAACCTTTAAATTATTGTTTAGGCAGTTCAGGGCCCTTCCTTTCAGCCACTGCATGCTGTTGTCATAATTTAGTTGTCATCTTCCTTTACAAAAAGATAATCAGAACTCCATATTTTGTTTTCTAAATCTCCTTTTTTTACAAAACTGTAGTTTACCTCATTACTTGTCAGGTCAATGTAAACAAGTGCTAAGTGTCTGTTTGGGTTTCTGTGTCTGAGTGTGTTTCTTTGCGTGTCTGCTAGAATGTCTATATGTGAATCCTTATGTGTGAGTGTGTTTGTGTGTTTCAGTGTATGAGTGTGTCTGTGTGTGTGTGTATGTTACTACCTTTACAACATTTCCAAGTTTAAATAGACAATTAAGAATAAAGTGCATATACGTTTTAGTCACTTGGTCAAAAATTGCACATGTCAAAGGAGGGGGGGGGGCCCTGATCAATGGTTGAGTCAGGGGCCCCAAAATTTCTAGTGGCGGCCCTGTATGTATGCATATGTATTTATGTGCTTATGTGTTTATATGTCTGTAAATACATATATACACAGATAAATACATATATACATCTTTAGACATGTGTATGTATGTATCTCTGTCTTAAAGTCCTTTGCCTGCTTTATTTTTCTAACACCTGAGACCTCATATCTTTGAGCCGTTATAACTTTTGTGTCAAATATTCTTATATAATCATTATTAGATAAAGTTATTATGAGTGTAACTGTACTTTGTAATGTATTTTTGACATGTTTCGTGACACTTTTATGTTTTGCGAAACAGTTAACCAGAGCTCTGATGTCACAGTATTCATTCTAGCATAAATGGCGATTGCACTCAAGCGATCGCGTTTACATTCAACTTTTAATACCAGTGGAAAGCTCGATGAGCACAAACACCTGCGATAAACCCCTTATCGCGCTTCACGCATTATCTGGCCCTTTGTCACTACAAAGATTAGTAAATGGAACAAATAACTTCTCAGAGCGCACTCCTATTATTAATCTTCTGACCACAAATCATTTTAAAGTGAAGAAAAAGGTCTTAAATGTCAGAGCATTTTATTATTGCACTATTGCTTGAATAGAACTATGTATTTAAACCCTGCAAAGAGATTAAGCACATATTTAAAGTCAGTTCCAGAGCAGCAATGCACTACTGGGAGTTATCCAATAAAAGCAGGCATATATTGTCACCAATCAGCAGCTAGCAACCAGTAGTGCATTGCCGGTCATGGGACCTAGCTGAACACATGTAGTGAGCCACTGACAAGAGTCCTGTCTGTGTAGCCACCAGTCACCAGCTAGAATTGCTGCTGATAATATGGACAAATTCTTATCAGCAAATAAAGCCAAGAAATAAGGTACCTTTTATAATATAAGTACATTTAAAAGTGTCTTAAAATCACATGATCTATCTGAATAATGAAAACTTCATTTTCACTATCCTTTTAAAGTGACAGTCTACAATAGAATTTTTATTGTTTTAAAAGATAGATAATCCCTTTATTACCCATTCCCCAGTTTTGCATAACCAACACAGTTATATTAATATACTTTTTACCTCTGTGATTACCTTGTATCTAAGCCTCTGCAGACAGCCCCCTGATCACATGACTTTTTATTTATTATCTATTTACTTGCATTAGTACTGTGTTCTGCTGACTCTTAAATAACTCCACGGGCGTGAGCACAATGTTATCTTTATGGCCCACATGAACTAGCAGTCTCCTGTTGTGAAAAGCAAATACAAAAGCATATGATAAGAGGCTATCTGTAGTGGCTTAGAAACAGGCAGATATTTAGAGGTTTAAATTTTATAAAGTAAATTAATATAACAATGTTAAAGGGATTATCTATCTTTTTAAACATGAACAATTTTAGTGTTGACCGTCCCTTTAAGCAAAAAGTCAAAAGGTTCAAACTTTATTATAAATGCACAATTCAGCACTGTTATTTTATTTTTTAAATCTGACATGCTTATGAAGATACTATACCATACTGACTTTTCTGTCTGCTCTAACAATCTGAGTTTCTGTAGGTAATACATGATTCAGAAGATTTCCATCTCAGGTTTACTCTGTGAGCAAGAAAACACACCCTGTACTGCAGGATACAGTTGTTTTCTCACCACCCAATGTTCAGACCCGGCAGCAGGCTGCTGTCATTATATTCTATTACTGCTGCGTTATGTAACAGAGAGTTCACTTGTGTTTGGGTAAAAAAAACTTTAAGCAAACATCCAACATGTGAAGCTCAGGAGTTTTCAAAGTATCTTGGCACTTTTTTTTATGGAACTCACAATCTGAGATTAAAGGGATAGGAATCCCAATATTTTTCTTTCATGATTCAGATAAAGTACTCAATTAAAAAAAAAACCTTTCTAATTTACTTCTATTATCAATTTTATTTGTTCTTTGGGTATCTTTTGTTGAAAAGCAGGAACATGCAAGGATCTGCCGCACTATATGGCAGCAATGTTATCCATTTGCACCAAACACCTACCTAGATATCTCTTCAACAAAGAATGTCATGGGAACAAAGAAAATTTGATAATTGTAAAGTAAATTGGATTTTTTTTTAAATTGTATGCTCTGTCTCAATCACATAAGAAAATGTTTGGGTTTCATATCCTTTTAAAGGGACAGTCTAGGAAATAAATCATTTCTAGTAAATAGATACATTGTATAATTAAATAAAAAATATATATTTACATAGTACTTGCATTATTTTACCTTTGAATTTCTTTTCTGTTATTTTTTTTAAAACCTTTTATTAATACAATTAAAGGAAATAATGAACATTCTTTGCACTTTACATACATTAAAAAAAACAAGTGTTACATTAGGCAAACAATGTATCAATACATTTTAATCAGCATAAACAGTAATGTGTTGTTCTTTTGCAGGAGAAGACGCTAACATATTACCTAAAAACAAGAGGTTACCAGAACTTACTTATACTCCTAGAGAAAATCATTAAAAAAGTATAAACAACAAAACTCATCCTATACAACCAGTAACCGGAGAGTGTGCTCTACAAAAGTGTTTCTCAACCGGCCAGATTTGTATGCTATCTAAACTAGAGCACAGTTAAAATAATCAGTTGATGGGTGAGAGCAGGTTAGTAACCATGGTTACTGATCAGCTGATTATTTCACCTGTGCTATAGTTCAGCTATAATAAAAACCTGTGCTGTTGAGGGTACTTGAGGGTACGTGCTCTATCTGAAAAATAAATGTGTATTTTTTACTTTACTGTCCCTTTAAGGACAATAAACAACGCCCACAGTCTGCCCAGGCGCCTCCCATAATACTTTAGTGTTGTCAGCTTTAGAGTGATATATTTATTATATAATTTCATATTTTTGTACTTTCTGTGCCATTGCTTGCATGTGTTGTATTATTTTGCACTTCCGCCTGCAGTTGTAATTAGGCAGACAGCTCATAGTTCCTGAGTTGTGATCTGAAGACAAACTAATTGTATATTAGTCTCACTCATTCCCCCCCAGGCAAACCATAACTTCATGATATATGATTGTGTGTAACATGTTCCTGGCTGGAGAATGCTAAAGATCTTGTTTTTTAATTTCTTTGTCTTTGTTTTTAGAATTGAGAGCCCTTGTAAGTCATGTCTGGAAAAATTTCAATTCACCTGATTCATTGTTTAGTTTGTCGCAATACGAGCGCGCAAGGTGATCATCATGAGTTTTGTTATAGGTCCCTGCGCACACTAGCAGACTCAACAGAGTGCCCTGGTGCAAAAAAATGTTTCTGCCCCCCAAAAGTAACTCAGTAGTTTCCAATAGTAATAATATACGTCACTCTGTATAATGATTTTAAGGATAGACAGACAGTCAGACAGACAGTTAAATAGACAGACATTCAGACAGACAGACAAGATAGATAGACGTGCATCCTGAACTAGTAAAAAGCTCCCAAGCATTAATGCTGGGGAGCCTTTTAGGATAATAGGACCAAATTAGAAAGTTGCTTAAAATTGCATGCTCTATCTCAGTGATTTTTAACCTTTTTTTTTGCCGTGGCACACTTTTTTACATTAAAAAATCCCGTGGCACACCACCATCCCAAAATTAAAAACCAATCACACATTGTAGCCTAATACAGCATATATATATACACATACACACAAACACACACATACTGTATGTATTGTGCTGTTATGCCATGCCTCCTACAAACTACCCGTGCACTGGGAGTAAAAAACAAGCAAAGTTTAAAAAATATGTCACACTGTTGTCAGTCTGCCGTGGCACACCTGAGGATCTCTCACGGCACACTAGTGTGCCACGGCACACTGGTTGAAAAACACTGCTCTATCTGAATCATGAAAGAAAACATTTGGGTTTAGTATCCCTTTAAGGTTGTATGAATGCGTTTTGTGCAACTTTTTTTTACTTGAAGTAAACTATAAGGGTTAAAAAAAAGGTGCACAAAATGCATCCAAAAAAAATATTAAAGTATTACACACATACAGTATATACACTTTTTAATAAAAAATATATAATTTAAATATTAATAAAAAATGTTTTAAAGGGGTTAAAAAAAAATATGGTGTATGGCAAGGTGTTTGACTGGAAAGGGCTGCTATGTGTGTGTGTGTATATATATATATATATATATATATATATATATATAGAGAGAGAGAGAGAGAGAGAGAGAGAGAGAGAGAGAGAGAGATTTGTGCATATATGTTAATATATGTGTACATATACATATATGCATTGAAACACATGCATACACATATATAGGCATACATATACACTTTTGAGCCCTTCCCAGTCAAATACCTTGAAACATGCAATATCATTTTTATTCTGTTTTAATGTGTATTGAAAATTCCGATGTTCTTCACTTAGAAATAAATGCTCTTTTTAATTTTAAATATATATATATATATATATATATATATATATATATATATATATATATATATATATATATATAAATGAATATATACTGATACTGTATGTATATATATATATATATATATATATATATATATATATATATATATAAATAAAAGAACATTTTCTTCTATGAGAAGAACATAGCAATTTGAGTATTCCTAATGTACCTTCGGGTTTAGCACAGTTGGTCTAGTGCATTGTCAGGTTAACACACAAGCTATAACTAATAGTTTTTTTGCATCTTACTCCATAGATGATAATTTCTAAGCCATTTACACAGTTTTGTACAGCTAGAGAGTGCTAGTTCCATAAAGATAACATTGTGGTCACTCCTGTGGCTTTACTTATGAGTCTGCACTGAATGGTTAAAATGCATGTCTTTCAAAAGAACTGAAATAAGGTGGCAGTCTGCAGAGGATTAGATACAAGATAATCACAGAGGTAAAAAGTGTATTAATATAACAGTGTTGGTTATGCCAAACTGGGGAATGGGTAATAAAGGGATTATCTATCTTTTTAAACAATAACAATTCTGGAGTAGACTGTCCTGAAGTTCACGCACCTCTGTCTTTTGCGCAGCACTTGTAATGTGGCCAATAGATAGGTTCAGTAATGCAAAACTTACAAGCTCTGACGAATCAGAGTATTAGAATGTCGTTATAGTGCTGAGCATATGATTATGAAGTGGCACAGGCTTCCTTGGTGCAGAAGCAGAAGATCGATTAATGAGTCTGGCAACTGGATTTGGAATGGATTAGAGATTAATTGGATTGGTCGGTTTCCAGCCAGAAGAAGGCTGAAGTAATCAGAGATCATAATAGAGCAAATTAGTTGTTTGGCGGCGATTTGTGTGTTTTTATTTTGTGCAATTATTTTTAAAGCAAAGTGACAGGACAAAGAAATAACTCACAGAACAGCTTGTGTGGTGTGAAACATAATGCTCAATTGCATTGCAGCCATCTCCAGCAGCCAAGGGGTTAAATCCGTTCTGCATAAACATAAAATATATCAGCTAACAACTGTCTGGGTTTACTGATGTATTCTGAAGCTTTCTTCATTTGATAAATATTAGACATGTGCAATTTGGTTCGGTTCGGTTTAGAAATTCGGAAAATTCAGCAAATTCGGCGATTCAAATCGAACCGAATTTCCGAATTAAAATTTTGCTGAATTTTCCGAATCGAACCGAATCGAATCTAATCGATTTCTTAAATTCGGATGGCCATTGGATTACACTAGTATTATACAGTATGTTAGGTTAACACCTAATATACAGTATAATACTAGTCTAATCACACCTAACACTTACCGAATTGCCGAATTTACGAACCAAATGGAACCGAATCCAACCGAATTTCTTCGAATCTGAATGAATCCGAAACGAATCGATTCAAAATTTTCCGAATTCGAATCGATCCGAACCGAACTTCGAAAAATTCAGAATCGAACCGAACCGTGCACATGTCTAATAAATATTTGTGTCATGGTTGCATTTATGATTCCACCATGGGTATATGTTTAGAAAAAAAGGTGAATGATATGGGATATGATTACTTTATATGCAGAGGATATGATTACTTTATATGCAGAGGATATGATTACTTTATACGCAGAGGATATGATTACTTTATATGCAGAGGATATGATTACTTTATATGCAGAGGATATGATTACTTTATATGCAGATAACCATGGCCCAGGTTGTGTATTGTTTAAAAAAAGAGATAATCCCTTTATTACCCAATCCCCAGTTTAGCATAGACAGCACAGTTATAGTAAAGGGACATTGAACCCAAATTTTTTCTTTTGTGATTCAGATAGAGCATGACATTTTAAGCAACTTTCTAATTTACTCCTATTATCATATTTTCTTCATTCTCTTGGTATCTTTATTTGAAATACAAGAATTTAAGTTTAGATGCAGGCCCATTTTTGGTGAATAACCTGGGTTGTCCTTGCTGATTGGTAGATAAATTCATCCACAAATAAAAAGTGCTGTCCAGAGTACTCAACCAAAAGAAAAGCTTAGATGCCTTCTTTTTCAAATAAAGATAGCAAATGAACAACGAAAAATCGATAATAGGAGTAAATGAGAAAGTTGCTTAAAATTGCATGCTCTATCTGAATCACGAAAAAAATAATTGGGTTCAGTGTCCCTTTAATATACATTTAACCTCTGTGATTACCTTGTATCTGAGCCTCTGCAGACTGCCCCCTTATCACATGGCTTTTTATTTATTTATTGACTTTAATTTTAGCCAGTTAGTGCAGTGTCATGTACAACTCTACAGGAGTGAGCACAATGTTATCTATATGGCCCACATAATCTAGCAGTCTCTTGTTGTGAAAATAAAATAAAAAAATCATGTGATAAGAGGCTGTCTGCAGTGACTTAGAAACAGGCAGGCATTTAAAGGTTTAAATGTTATAATGTTTATTAATATAACAATGTTGGTTAGGGGAATGGGTAGTAAAGGTGTTACCTATCTTTTTAAACAATAAAAATTTTGGTGTTGACTGTCCCTTTTGCAAATGGATCATTTACTTTTGTTTTGCTATTTGAAATGGCTGTTTTTGCCTGTAGACACTACCTCCTATTCTGAAAACATGAATAACAAACATATTCTTTGTAGAAAAGATATGTAAACAGAAAACAATAGCACTAATTAAGCTCTCAGTGGGGGTAGGAGAGAGAGAGAGATTTTTGTATCGGAAAAAGCTTATTGTGCTCATTGAAC
Source organism: Bombina bombina (assembly GCF_027579735.1). NCBI lineage: Eukaryota > Metazoa > Chordata > Amphibia > Anura > Bombinatoridae > Bombina > Bombina bombina. The sequence goes on along the minus strand of NC_069506.1, from coordinate 26,740,698 downwards.
TCCCCAGACATAATTATAATTTCAATACCTATTAGGATGTGTGTTTAGACATATATACCATTAGCAGGTCTACTTTACCTCCAGGTTTAGTCCAAGTTTTAAATACAAATATAAAGAAGGAACCATTTGCCATAATTCAAAACTCTGCAGTAGGTATCACAAGTGATTTGGAAACAAATATTATCGTGCAGTCAGTGTCACTTTACATCTAGACCAGTGATGTGCAGTCACTAGAGGCAGGTGAGGCAGTGCTTCACCTCTCATATGGGCAAAAATATATATTTTTTTATTGGCTTTAAAAAAAAAATGTAATTTTTTTTCCCCAGCATTTGTTTTCTCACAGCTATATGTTGTGCAATGAAGAGGCACAAGCAGGTTTGCCCACCATTACACAACATGCTGCGCCATCTACTGGATGCAAGTGGTTAAGATCATTGCATGGCCCATTAACTGCTTATTTGAGGCAGTCTTATTTGGGCTGAACCAATCTAGCGAGAGGCATTAGTAAGTGGAATATAGTGTTGGGGCTGGATGTTAAATCATATAAAACAAAACAAGAACGGAAAAAAACAACTTTCATATATTTTGTTGCTGTCCTGTGAAGCTGCCAGCTTTGCTAAAGTGAAAAAGAGTGTTCTGTTCTTCCCCTCTAAGTGCAGTGGAATGTGCCACTGTCACTTCCCGAATCCTTCCAGAGCAGGAGAGAGGCACAGAGAGCAGTGTTTCACCCACATCTTATTAAAGTAAGATTTTACTGATAGGGATTCTGTTAGTGAAAATGATAATTTAATGAATGTGGTTTATTGTTTTTTTTACTCTTTTACAGCAAAGGACCGTTTTTGTATTTTGTTTACTCAAACTTTACACCCACTAACTTAGCAGCTTGCCTCTGTACTTCACACTAAATTATAGACTAATTTTCTGAACTCTCTGTAGCTCTGCTGTTTTATTACTTTAAAATGCAGTGGTCCCTCTCTTCCCCCCTTGTGTGTGTGTGTGTGTGTATCTCTCTCTCTCTCTATCTATCCATCTCTCTCCTTATGTGTTGTTCTCCCCCATGGTCTCTTTCTCTCTCTGTCTATCTTCCTCCCCCTCTGACTCTCATCCCTTATGTAATGAAAGAATCTATAAGCATAATTTGCAGCATTAAAGTAAAATGTATGTTTTAAACATATTTTAATGGGCATGGATTTCTAGATCTCATAATCAGAGCAAGCATTGTGTTATCTGGCAAGAGTTTCTGTTACAATCCTTTTAGACTAAAATCAGATGTTTACTAAGTTGACCAGTTTTCTAAGACACCATTTAAAGGGACATGAAACCCATATGAAACCCATATGCAAATTTAAATAACTTTCCAATTTACATCTAATATCTAATTTTCTTCATTATTTTGATGTCCTTTGTTGAAAATCATATCTAAATATGCTCAGTAGCTGCTGATTGGTGGCTGCACATAGATACCTCATGTGATTGGCTCACCCATGTGCATTGCTATTTCTTCAACAAAGGATATCTAAAGAATGAAGGCGTATCCTGCCACTGCCTCACCAGCCTCTGACGTCACTGCACGTCACTGATCTAGACGATAGGAGATCTAAGCACCTGCAAGATACATTTATTTTACTGTAAGAGCAATCAAATATGCAGCTGTTTACCTAAGGAGGTAGTGACTGCCAATTCAGTAGATAGCCTTAAATAGGGCTATGTCGTTTAGATATATTTTTGGCTGAATACAAGGTTTTATAAAAGTTTCACTGTTAGTTCACTGTTGTTTTTTGTTCGGGATTACATAAGATCTACTATATTACTACAGGTTGCAGGTTTTTGGAGATGGATATCAAACATTTGTTCCAGCCTTTATTGTTAAAGGGATGTGAAAATCAAAATAGAATTCTCATGGTTCAGAGAAGCTGGTGATTGTCGGCTACACACATATGTCTTATGACATTGGCTCACCATATGTGTTCAACTAGCTCCTAGTAATGCACTTCTGCTCTGGAGCTGACATTAATTGTGTTTTTAATTTCTTTGCAGGGGTTAAATGCATAGTGCATTTGTATGTCCCTTTAAAATACCCTTCTCTATCCTATCCCAATGTCTTTGTCTTGGCTAGAATATGGCTATGTAAAATATGGGCTGCCCTTTGAGTTCAGGTCAGCTGGCACCTGTACAGTATGGGGGTGCATAGTATTACTGGCACCTCTAGAGTTGCCACGGTCATAAGATCATTCAGGAATTTTACCATGTGCACATATTTTCAGGATAAATATTGCAAATTGCTATAGAGTAGAAGGTGAATGTTTCTACTTCTTGTGGTCTGACATCTCCTAATCGGGACAAACTTCAAAAGTGTTCAAATGCATTGTGTGTGATTGTAAGCTTATGTGTGCTTGTGTGTGATTATGTGCTTGTGTGTGATTGTGTGTAATTGTGTGATTGTTTGTGCTAGTGTGTGCTTGTGTGTGATTTGTGTGTGATTGTGTGTGATTGTGTGTGATTGTGTGTGATTGTGTGCTTGTTTGTGCCAGTGTGTGCTTGTGTGTAATTGTGTGTGATTGTGTGCTTGTTTGTGCCAGTGTGTGATTGTGTGTAATTGTATGTGATTGTGTGCTTGTGTGTGATTGTGTGTGATTGTGTGCTTGTTTGTGCTGGTGTGATTATGTGCTTGTGTGTGATTGTGTGTAATTGTGTGCTTGTTTGTGCTAGTGTGTGCTTGTGTGTGATTTGTGTGTGATTGTGTGTAATTGTGTGTGATTGTGTGCTTGTTTGTGCCAGTGTGTGCTTGTGTGTAATTGTGTGTGATTGTGTGCTTGTTTGTGCCAGTGTGACTTGTGTGTGATTGTGTGCTTGTTTGTGCCAGTGTGTGATTGTGTGCTTGTTTGTGTGTGCTTTTGTGTGCTTGTGTGTGTACTTGTGTGTGATCATGTGTGATTGTGTGTGATTGTGTGTGCTTGTGTGTGATTGTGTGCTTGTTTGCGTGTGCTTGCGTGTGCTTGTGTGTGATTGTGTGTGCTTGTTTGTGTGTGCTTTTGTGTGCTTGTGTGTGTACTTGTGTGTGATCATGTGTGATTGTGTGTGTTTGTGTGTGATTGTGTGTGCTTGCGTGTGTGCTTGTGTGTGATTGTGTGCTTGTTTGTGTGTGCGATTGTGTGCTTGTGTGTGTACTTGTGTGTGATCATGTGTGATTGTGTGTGATTGTGTGCTTGTTTGTGTGTGCTTGTGTGTGTATTTGTGTGTGATCATGTGTGATTGTGTGTGATTGTGTGTGTACTTGTGTGTGATCATGTGTGATTGTGTGTGATTGTGTGTGCTTGTGTGTGATTGTGTGCTTGTTTGCGTGTGCTTGCGTGTGCTTGTGTGTGATTGTGTGTGCTTGTTTGTGTGTGCTTTTGTGTGCTTGTGTGTGTACTTGTGTGTGATCATGTGTGATTGTGTGTGCTTGTGTGTGATTGTGTGTGCTTGCATGTGTGCTTGTGTGTGATTGTGTGCTTGTTTGTGTGTGCGATTGTGTGCTTGTGTGTGTACTTGTGTGTGATCATGTGTGATTGTGTGTGATTGTGTGCTTGTTTGTGTGTGCTTGTGTGTGTATTTGTGTGTGATCATGTGTGATTGTGTGTGATTGTGTGTGCGATTGTGTGCTTGTTTGCGTGTGCTTGTGTGCGATTGTGTGCTTGTTTGTGTGTGCTTGTGTGTGATTGTGTGTGCTTGTGTGTGATTGTGTGCTTGTTTGTGCTTGTGTGTGATTGTGTGTGCTTGTTTGTGTGTATATGTGTGTAGGGGGGGCTGGTTACATTGGCATGTGGAATGTAGAGCTAATGAAGGTGTATTTGGAGATTATATTTGGAAATTATTGATCAGGGTTAAATTGAGACATGCTGGTTTGCTTGATAAGGAAGGATGGAGTCACATAAGATGCTTCCATTGGGCCACATGCTGCACAAAGCTCCACAGTTGTCCACTGCTCGTCATCAGTCTAACTAATCATCCTTGCAGAGTGTTTGAGAGCTTCTGTAACAGATTTGCAGCCAATTAGCTCTCAACCCAGTGACTATGGTATCATCTGAGGAAAACGGAATAATTAATGATTCTTTTATGAACTTTTAATGATCCTGAGAAAACATTTTTTACTGTCTCATGACTGAGGAATCTCTCACATTTATATGAGAATTTCTGTGGTGAGGTTTTCTTGGTTCTGTGGAATTTATTTTATTTCTGTTATATTTCTTAACGCTGGGGAAACTTCCTTTACTCTGAGGAAACAATATTTTTTTTCACTGTGGATTTTCTTTCTTAAGTATCTACCATGATTCTGAGGGGTATCTGTCTTAATTTCAAGGGATCTGTCCTCACCCAAAATATTTTCTTCAGTTTGGGGAAGCTTTTTTGAATTTGAGTAATGCATCTCTTGACTTTGAAGAATCTCTGTGTTGACTTTGAAGAATCTCTGTGTTGACTTTGAAGAATCTCTGTGTTGACTTTGAAGAATCTCTGTGTTGACTTTGAAGAATCTCTGTGTTGACTTTGAAGAATCTCTGTGTTGACTTTGAAGAATCTCTGTGTAGCCACCAGCATGGGTCATATACTGTCATGTGTTCCACCCCACAGAAGGCACTATTAAGAAACAATACATTTTGTTTTATTATACAGTTTTGTTTTATTTATTATGCTCCAGCTAGGCTTCCATTGGATGTTTACTTTAGCTATAAAAGGTTTTCAGGCTGAGAATGTGGATTGGAGTATACTTTAAAGGGACATTAAACACTTTGAGATGGTAATATAAAATGATAAATTGTATATATAAAACAACACTGCAATATACTTTCATTATTTATTTTGTCCTCTTTGCCTGTAATTCCATTCTGAAATTGTGAGCTTTTCAGTTCCTGTTAGAAATGGAAGTGCAGAACACTGTTAAATCCAGCACAACCATTGGCTGCACACTCTAGTGACCTATTTATAATGGTCCCTAATTGGCCACAGCAGAGAAGGTAACACAAGTTACAACATGGCAGCTCCCAGTGTTATATAGACACTAAAACTTTACACTTATCTTGTCACTTTTTAAACAACTAATGAAACTTTAAAAAATACATCTACATGTTAGTCATAGACTAATCTTTTCTTTGAATGCATCATTCTATCTAGCATGTATTTAGTGTTTAATGTCCCTTTAAGGATGTCTTTAAGACTCACTTGAGTGCCTTCCTATATGGTCCCTAAATGTACTATACTGTTTTTACTGTAATAACAAGAGAGAATGCATAATATAAATCTAATGTGTCCACCTTGGTCTTCTTTGGATATTTAGCTACAGAAGAGGATTCTTGGGTTCAGTCTGAGGGTATTGATTGGCGTACATATTGGGGATTTCTTTAAGACTAGGACAGAGTCTGCTAATGTTTATTGAAGAGTGTGTCAGTATTTTTCTTGTTGGGATACTTGTACTGTCTGATGGATCTCCCTAGACCCTGGGGTATCTTCACACTCAGAAAGTGACTCTGATTAAAAAGGTTAACGTTTTCTACAAGTACAGGATGTCTCCTTTTATCACAAATTATATATTTACCTTAATGAACTGTTAGTGATTTATGGATATTACATCTAGAATAAATTAAAAGCTGTAATTATTTATTCTGAAATTATGGCATGCAGTATGTTATTAATGTTATGTTTATTTGGCTCCTATTTATATGAGTGACTGCTTGGGTAGTGTAAAGTTTCAGTCTATTATCAGCTACAGAGAATCAGTTGGAGAAAACAGCCCAGGTTAGCAGAAGTTGCCTGCTCACATTTAGGGAAGCCATGAAGATATCTATAGGTAAGGTGAGTACAGTGAGGGCATAACCCCTTGGTTTCCCCAAAATAATTAAAGGGACAGTCTAGTCCAAAATAAACTTTCATGATTCAGATAGAGAATGTAATTTTAAACAATGTTCCTATTTACTTTTATCACCAATTTTGCTTTGTTCTCTTGGTATTCTTAGTTGAAAGCTAAACCTAGGAGGTTCATATGCTAATTTCTAAGCCCTTGACGGCCACCTCTTCTCTCAGGGCATTTTGACCGTTTTTCATGGGTGTAGTTCATGTGTGTCATATAGATAACACTGTGCTCACGCACTTGGAGATCCGGTGAGCTAGCTCTGAATGGCTAGTGGATATCTGTCAAAAGAACTGAAATAAGGGGGCAGTTTGTAGAGCCTTAGATACAAGGTAATCACAGAGGTAAAAAGTGTATTTATATTAACTGTGTTGGTTGTGCAAAACTAAGGAATGGGTAGTAAAGGAATTATCTATCTTTTTAAACATTAAAAATTCTGGTGTAGACTGTCCCTTTAACAGTAATTGTATACTATTGAAGTACAGTTTTGCAGCAGTATTACAGACAGGGATTATTCAATACAGAAGCTGTCAGCTATTTCTGTGGGACTGAGCACATTTTCTAGCAAAGAGACATGTTGCTGTAGAAAGCGATATTCTGAGCACTCAGGGGCAAAGTTTAAAATATAAAAGCAGAAAAATCTTTATTTGAATGAAGGTAAAAACTGCATGTTAATGCAGGTTAACAAGGACAGCAAATCCTGACGCGTTTCGCGCCCCATAGTGGCGCTTAGTCATAGGAATGTTGCTGTGTCCACTATCAAGTGAAGCTGACATTTTCTGAAGGGTTAAAAATGAAATTTAGTATAGGAGAAAACATAAAACAACAACATATCATATAAAATTACTAAAATAAAACAATTCTACAGATAAGCAATTTGAGAGATGGTAAATCTGTGGGTGTGCTTTATATTTGTATTGTCTAATTTAACGTTTGGGGAGACGGAAAGAAGCTCATATGAATTAGTTTGCATTTGGTTATCTCTCTTTGTATTGTGCACTAATAGCACTGGCTTATGATGTTTAAAGGTGCAAATATAAAAACAAAGTTTCTGACAGCAGATAAGAAGCAAAGTCATAATCTATTCTGCACAAATTTTCTTTTTATTTATTCTATTTTCTTAAATAGATGGGAAACCTAAAATGTTTCTTCCATGATTCAGATAGACCATACAATTTAAAAAAAAATTTTTTTCCTGCGTATCCATTGTTAAAGAGCATATCTAGGTAGGCTCATGTGTGTGAAACCTATAGAACAGTAAGGCAGCAATTTTGCAACAATGATTTTAACAATATTATACACTGTACAGACAATGCTGCCTTGGGTTTCACTTCTCTTTAATCAGTTCTTAAAGGGACAGTCTGCTTTAAACATGTTATTATTTAAAAAAGTAAATAATTCTTTTATTATACCCATTCGCCAATCTTGCATAACCAACACTGTTAAATTAATATACTTTTTGTTACCTCTGTTATTACCTTGTAGCTAAGCATCTGCAGACTGCCACCTCATATCAGTGCTTTTTACAGACTTGCATTTTAGCCAATCAGTGTGGACTCATGAATAACTCCACATGAGTGAGCACAATCTTATCTATACGACACACATGAACTAGCACTGTCTAACTGTGAAAGCTAATAAAATGCACTGAGATAACAGGCGGCCTTCAAGGGCTTAGAAATTATGAGCCTACCTAGGTTTAATCAAGAGAACAAAGCAAATCTGATAATAAAAGGAAATTGGAAAGGTTGTTTAAAATCGCATGCCCTGAATCTTGAAAGTTTAATTTTGACTAGAGTGTCCCTTTAAGATACAGCCTTATGATTGATACATAATTTCTGGAACATATTATTTGAAATTTTGGGTAGTAATTAAAATACCAACAATTCCATATTTAGAAACAAAATTGCATTACAATTACTAAGAGAACAGGCGGATATCTTAGCTAATATTAGAAATAGATCTTCTCATTTTATAACTCATTGGGGAAGCCAAAGCCAAGAGTCACATGTGTGCAGCCACCAATGAGAAGCTAGCTTCTAATAATGCTGCTCCTGAGCCTACTTGGATATGCTTTTCAACAATGGATACTAAGAGAACAAATTAAATTAGATAATTGAAGTAAACTGGAAAGCTGTTTAATAATGCACACTCTATGACTCCGTTTAATTTTAACCTTATCGTCCCTTTAAATTATTATATGGACACGTTCAAAGACGTTTTACTTTTCGCATTAATATAAAGTTTATGTTTATTTAGTAGTATATAATAAACAGAGGCGTTTTTCCATAAAACTGGTATATCCTGTATGTTGTGTCTTTTTTTTTTATTATTATTATTCCTTAAGTGGAATTAATGTGTCATGTACAATGTGGTAATGTTTTGTAGAAGAGATTGTATTTTTATGCTTTTCTTTTATGTAAATATATATATTTTTTAATTATTTTTTGAGGACTTTAACATAAAAAGATATCTCAGACTTTGGATGAATTAAACAATAAATAAATATAAATATATATATATATATATATATATATATATATTAAAGCATGGGCATGAAGGGCACTCTCGGGGTATTTTAAAGACAGAGTCAACGTTTCGGCTCACATGAGAGCCTTCTTCAAGACAAAATTAATCTTACTTCGGAACGTAGCCATACTCCCAAACAGGGAACATACTATTTCCTGTTTGGGAGTACGGCTACGTGCCGAAGTAAGATTAATTTTGTCTTGAAGAAGGCTCTCATGTGAGTTGAAACGTTGACTCTGTCTTTGATGACTTATTGAGACTCTGAATAAAATTATTTATGTGGTTCTTTAAAATACCCTGAGAGTGCCCTTCATGCCCAAGCTTTACTTTATATGAACTCAGAGGATTGCACCCAGGTGGTTGACATAGTGCCAAGGTTGGAGTGCTGGGACACCTGATATATATATATATATATATATATATATATATATATATATATATATATATATATATATATATATATATATATATATATATATATATCAGACATTCTTGAATACCCTTACAGTATTTGTCATTAACACCTTGATTGGAAGTCTAAAAAAATCAACTATTCTTTCTGTACTTAAAGGGCCATAATAGTCGAATAATTACATGGTCTAATTCGTTAGAGCATGTCATTTTAAGATTATTGATCCTGTACTCCTGTGTGTTTAATCCCTACAAAAGGGTTAAGCACACAGTATAAGTACCGCTCAAGACATGCAGAGTATTGCTGCTCCCAATCGTAAACTGACGCAGATCCAATCAGCAGTGCTAGTCACACAGCTGAGTTGCTTGACTAGCGCTACTGATTGGATCAGAAGCATTGTACGCTGCATGCGCAAACAAATTAGAGTATTTAATTATCTCTTTAAGACTTTCTGTAAATTACTCTTGAACCTACTACACTTCAATATAAGATCATGACCCCTTGTTCTGATGTTGCTCTTTCTGTGATAATATTTTGTAGCCTCTGCTCTATTAAATCCCTTGAATATATTTCAGTGTTTCTATTATGTCACCTCTCAGAGCTACAGCCAACGTTAGCTCATTAACTTCATGTACAAAGAACCTATTATGACTAATAACTTCCTCTAATATTTATATATATGATGATGTCTAAAAAAGGTTCTGAATCCTTTTTGAGAATTTGTTTTTAATACACAGAGATTTCTGGGACTTTCTAAACATTCTACTATTCTGTTTCCTGATTAGAATTATTATTATTATTATTATCGGTTATTTGTAGAGCGCCAACAGATTCCACAGAATGTATAGAAATAGTTCTATATACTGTGTCTAATAGATTACAGGAACTCTAACTGTATGGAGTTACTATATTTCATGTCATGTCTATTACAAAGGATTTTATCATAAAATATATTTATTTGTTTGGTGCATAAAAACTGGATCCTTTATTCCTTCCTCAGTCCCAACCATGGGTCATATAGGAAGTATTTCCCTGTTTGAACTGAATATTGACTCTCTAATTGTCTAATCTGAGCACATTTAAAGGGTCATGAAGACCCTTTCATGATTCAGGAAAGAAGTTTAAAATTTACTTCTATTATCAAAATATCAAATATGTTCTCAAGGTCGGTAACTTGCTCTTGTCTGGGGAACTATACGGCATATTACAAAATACTTGTAAGCAAAACTGCCGCCATATAGTGCTCAAGACCCGTGCATGCTCCTGAGCTTTTCAGCAAATAATGCCATGAGAACAAAATACATTTTATAATAGAAGTATTTTTTTATTTTTTTAAATGGCACCTTTTATCTGTATCATGAAATTAACCCCTTAATGACCGGACCATTTTTCAATTTTCTTACCCTTAATGACAATGGCTATTTTTACATTTCTGCAGTGTTTGTGTTTAGCTGTAATTTTCCTCTTACTCATTTACTGTACCCACACATATTATATACCGTTTTTCTCGCCATTAAATGGACTTTCTAAAGATACCATTATTTTCATCATATCTTATAATTTACTAAAAAAAAATAATAAAATATGAGTAAAAAATCGAAAAAAACACACTTTTTCTAACTTTGACCCCCAAAATCTGTTACACATCTACAATCACCAAAAAACACCCATGCTAAATAGTTTCTAAATTTTGTCCTGAGTTTAGAAATACCCAATGTTTACATGTTCTTAGCTTTTTTTGCAAGTTATAGGGCCATAAATACAAGTAGCACTTTGCTATTTCCAAACCACTTTTTTTCAAAATTAGCGCTAGTTACATTGGAACCCTGATATCTGTCAGGAATACCTGAATATCCCTTGACATGTATATATTTTTTGTTAGAAGACAACCCAAAGTATTGATCTAGGCACATTTTGGTATATTTTATTCCACCATTTCACCGCCAAATGCGAGCAAATTAAAAAAAAACTTTACATTTTTCACAATTTTAGGTTTCTCACTGAAATTATTTACAAACAGCTTGTGCTATTATGGCACAAATTGTTGTAAAAGCTTCTTTGGGATCCCCTTTGTTCAGAAATAGCAGACTTATATGGCTTTGGCATTGCTTTTTTGTAATTAGAAGGCCGCTAAATGCTGCTGCGCACCACACGTAAATTATGCCCAGCAGTGAAGGGGTTAATTAGGTAGGTTGTAGGGAGCTTGCAGGGTTAATTTTAGCTTTAGGGTAGAGATCAGCCTCCCACCTGACACATCCCACCCCCTGATCCCTCCCAAACAGCTCTCTTCCCTCCCCCACCCCACAAATGTCCCCGCCATCTTAAGTACTGGCAGAAAGTCTGCCAGTACTAAATAAAAGGATTTTTTTTTTTTTTTTTTTTATAAAAAAAAATAAAATATTTTAGCTGTGATGGACTCCTGCCTTAGCCCCAACCTCCATGATCCCCCCCCCCAGCTCTCTAACCCTCTCCCCTATCTAATTGCGGCCATCTTGGGTACTGGCAGCTGTCTGCCAGTACCCAATTTGCACAAAAACATATAAGTATTTTCTGCTTTTTTTCTTTTTTTGGGGGGTTTTCTGTAGTGTAGCAGCCCCCCACAATACCCCTCCCCCCCTCCCCCTCCCAGATCCTTTTATATGATTTAAAAATATATATATTTCCCCCCCCCCTCTTCCCTCATTGGTGTCAGTGGCCAGCTAATGCACGCGCACGCGCGCCCCCGCGCGCTCCCGGCACCCGGCGTACACATTGCACTTCTAGGAACCGGATGCCGGGTAGCGATGGGCCGCCCACCCACCTCCCTGTTGCGCTCCCACCCACCAACGAACTACCGGTGCAGAGAGGGCCACAGAGTGGCCCTCTCTGCATCGGAGTCTTCTAAAAAGGTATTGCAGGATGCCTCCATATGGAGGCATCACTGCAATACCCTGAGAGCTGCTGGAAGCGATTGCGATCGCTTCCAGCACTCTTCTAGACAACTGACGTACCAGGTACGTCCATTGTCATTAACTACTTGTTAATGCATGACGTACCTGGTACGTCAGTTGTCATTAAGGGGTTAAAGGGACACTGAATCCATTTTTTTTCTTTCTTGATTCAGATAGAGCATGACATTTTAAGCAACTTTCTAATTTACTCCTATTATCAAATGTTCTTCATTCTCTTGGTATCTTTATTTGAAATGCAAGAATGTAAGTTTAGATGCCGGCCCATTTTTAGTGAACAACCTGGGTTGTCCTTGCTGATTAGTGGATAAATTCATCCACCAATAAAAAAGTGCTGACCAGAGGTCTGAAACAAAAAAAGCTTAGATGCATTATTTTTCAAATAAAGATAGCAAGAGAACAAAGAAAAATTGATAATAGGAGTAAATTAGAAAGTTGCTTAAAATTCCATGCTCTATCTGAATCATGAAAGAAAAAAAAAAAAAGGGTTCAGTGTCCCTTTTAAACTTTTTGGGTTTCATGTCCTTTTAAAGAAATCCATTACACTTGGCATCTACATAACCTTTATTTATTCTGCAGCACAGACAGCTCCACACTAGGTAAATAAATGCACATTTAGCCACACATAGGGTGTAGAATGATTCTCATTCTAAATACATAAATATTTAAATAAACTTTATTGACCTAAAACATCCTTTTCATAACCTTACCAATAGATGCTTGCCCCCATAATGCATCTCATCTCGTGCATTCCACCAGCTTCACGCCAGGCACACTCCCCCCACCAAAAGCTTTCCAACTCTTTGGGACGCACTATTTATAAGCCTCACATCAATCAAAAACCCCACCCCTGACTAATTCAACTCAAGCACCTAGGGAGGGAGCGAGCTCCATACTTTGTGGACAAAATGTATGTTCTGTAGGTTTGCTGCCCACCACTTAAAGCTCCCTGGCTGCTCCTCCTTAAAGGGACAAAGGGTCCCAACATTTTTTTTCATGATTCAGAGAGACCATACAAAAAATAATAATAATTTATAAGAATAATCAAATTTCCCTCATTCACTTGGTATCCTTTGTTAAAGGAGCAACAATGCATTATTAGGAGCTAGTTGAACACATTGGGTGAGGCAATAAAAAGAGCAATATCTGTGTAGCCACCAATCAGCAGCTAGCTCCCATTAGTGCAGTGCTGCTGCTGAGGATATGTACATATGCTTTTCAACAAACGATACCGCAAGAACAAAGCAAATTAAGTAATAGAAGTAAATTGGAAAGATGTTTGAAATTACACGCTCTAGCTCACTGGTTTTCAAACCTGTCCTCAAGCCTCCCCAACAGGCCAGGTTTTCAGTATTACCTTAGATGAGAGCAGATTTCTTTTTTTTTTTTATAAATTATTAAGTTTTCTTTGTTCTCTTGGTATCTTTATTTGAAAAAGCAGGAATCTAAGCTTAGGATCGATACCATTTGTGGTTCAACATCCATTGAAATGCTTGCTGATTGGTGGCTACAATGGGCCGGCTCATATACTTACATTCCTGCTTTTCAACTAAAGATACCAAGAGAATGAAGAAAATTTGATAATAGGAGTAAATTAGAAAGTTACTTGAAATTGCTGCTCTATCTGAATCATGAAAGAAAGAAAATGTGGGTTTCATATCCCTTTAAAGAATTTCATTTTTCAACTAGCATGTCCCTTTATTTTGATGGGTGCATTCCATCCTCTATGGACAAAGTGGAACAAAGATAGTTTTCAGAGGTGTTTTACAGTAAAAGTAGGCAAAATAGCTAATAAATGTGCATAGCAATGATGCTTTATTTCCTCTAATATAACATTTTATTAGGGTGAGAGTGTTGTTACATTTTGGGTTTAATGTTTGTTTAAATGCATATGAAGCATGTTATTGTAAGGTACATGAATAAGACATATTTTATTCATAATAATCAGATTCTAAATATCTATGGACTGTTTAGTGGAATCAGACATTAAAGGGATAGTAAATTCCAAATTAAACTTCCATGATTCAGATAGGGCATGTCATTTTAAAACAACTTTCTTTTATCATCAAATTTGCTTTGTTCTCTTGGTATTCTTAGTTGAAAGCTAAACCTAGGAAGGCTCATATGCTAATTTCTAAACCCTTGAAGGCCACCTCTTATCTGACAGTTTTCACAGCTAGATGGCATTAGTTCATGTGTTTCTTATAAATAACATTGTGCTCATGCACATAGTTATTTAAGAGTCAGCACTAATTGCCTGAAATAAAAGTCTGTCAAAAGATCTGAGATAAGAGGGCAGTCTGCAGAAGCTTAGATTCAAGGTAATTACAGAGGTAAAAATTACAGTGTTGGTTATGTAAAACTGGGGAATGGTAAATAAAGGGATTATCTATATTTTTATACAATAACATTTTTGGTGTTTACTATCCCTTTAAAATAAGCCAGTGTACACTGCCCTAAAGGACAATGCACAGAAATAATACATTTGTCTATCTTCTGTATATACACCCTTATACTGAGTGCTCCACACAGGTATTTATTAATGCATAAAAAAGCCTTGAGAGAATTCTTTCCTGGACTGAACCTCTGAGTGGTAAAATAATATGTTTGGAATTGCAGTGTACTTCCTCTACACAGCCCTCGCACTGCAGGGAGTAAATGAGTCCTTTCAGCCTGGCAGGAACGCTTGTGTGTTATGTCAGTACTCTGTATATTACCTACTAGACTAGAGGATTTCCCTGCATACTAATGCTCAGTGCTCTCTCTGATTATATGCTTTGAGTGTAAATGGTTTGCAGAACTCTCCAGCCCCTCATATTGCTGTGTTGCTGACCCCCTGGGTGTTGGGATTGTGCAGGGGGAGAGGGCTGCGTCCACCCTCTGGGAACCAGGGACATGTGTACCAATGAGATGAGGCTGCCGCAGTGCCTAGACGTGTTTGTCACAGCTGCTTCTACACAAGCAATTCATTTGAATATTTCCATATTTACCTATGGAAATGAGTGTGTTTCCTCTTCAATGTGCTGTATACACGCTCATCTGATGAGATTCGCCTTGTTCATATCATTTCCCCCCGCACCAAGGCTGTGCTTCTATTTATTCTGATGTTTAGGGAATATTTTGGAATCCAGTTAGTTATGCAGCTTGCTGTTCATACAAAGTAGTGCGATTTTAGCAATGCAGATGTCACCTGTTGCCTCGTACTTGGGTCATGTAGTGAGGCATTGTGCTTAGTCTTAGTTTTCATTACTGTCTTGTAGACACCACACTGTTTTGTCTGGACTGGCAATGCCTCTGTATTCTGAGGGTATAGACCAATCTAGACATGCCATACAAAGGAGATTATCCAGCATAGTCAGCAGTGCAGTAAACAGGCAGAACATCCACACAATATTTGCTAAGGTCATTTTTGTCCTTGGGTTAACATTATGTTGCATGATATTGATCTTGTTTTAAAACAAAATAAATAATCAGTAACCCCAGTACAGGTTATCACCCTGATCCGCATCTGTCTGGGGTACACAAGGAAATTGATTCTGACCATATTTCTCTCTTTGTCTTTTTCTGCAGAACTCGGACTTGTTTGAAATGATTGAGAAGATGCAGGTGAGTGGCTCTTCCAACATATCTTAACCCCTTGGTGGCTAGGGAAAAATGCAATGCATTATCTAATGTGTTGCAGACCTCTCTAATAAACAAGGGGTTAAATGCTACTGCATATAGAGTGGCCCCCAGAATGTAAACAGATTGTATTGCAAGTAATGGCATTTACAAATATATCTCATAAAGATCAATAATGGATTGTGATTAATATCGATCAACAGTAATGGCTGTGACAAAGAGCACAGTTTAACACTAGAAATAGGCAAAGATGTTTAAAGACATTATAAAGATTTCTTGATCATTGTGATGTTGAACAGTTATTAAACTCAGTTGTTTGTTTTTTTTTTCTATTTTTGCACAAAAGAGGTTCAATCTGTTTACATTTATACTGAAATTAGCAGGAAATGATTATTTATGCACAATAAATATTCAAGGATCAAATCTTTACTGGCTAAAAGGACAACGCTCACATTTCTCTTGGTTAAAAAGCACATAATCAGACAAGCAATACAACATTTTCTTTTCAGGGCAAAAAACATGTTTTTGAAAAGCAAAACAAAAAATATACATAACAAAAATATAAATAATAATAATAATAATAATAAGTTATAAATAAAAATAATTTTAATGTATAATAGAACAAGTTTCCTTAAATTTCCCTTTAAACTAATTTTAAAGATTACTTTATCCAAAAAATAAATTAAATGCATTTATTTCTAAATATTAATATAATTTGTTTAGCTTTATGTGCTTTTCATATAATAATAGACATCCTCTAGTTATAATTTAACCAAATTTGAGCATCATTCCAATTTCCAAAACTCATGTTTATGTTTTTAAATAATTTTCTTATACATTTATAAACTTAGTACAGAGGACAAAAACATCTCATCCCCATCGGATCGCATTTTATCATGTGATAATTATCTGCATGTTAACGGCTGCTTTTGAGCCCTTTTCGATGTCAAGGCAGTCCGGGCCAGATCATCTGTTAGCCGAACCTAGGCACAAAAGTCCTAGTAGTGTATTCTAACCAATGGGCTTTTGGTTTCTGCTAACAAGTCAATCAAATTTTCAAATTCATAGACTTTGAATGATCAGTTTCAGCATATGTACATTTTCAGTTGTAAATATATTCTATTGGACTCCCCTTACATTTTACATTACAACAGACAGCCTATTGCTTTTGATCTCTAAACATCTGGAATGATTGCTCCTGTGTGAGACATGCCCTGTTTTAGTCACACACTGCG
The DNA here is from genome assembly GCF_027579735.1 of Bombina bombina. Classification (NCBI taxonomy): domain Eukaryota; kingdom Metazoa; phylum Chordata; class Amphibia; order Anura; family Bombinatoridae; genus Bombina; species Bombina bombina. The sequence goes on along the minus strand of NC_069506.1, from coordinate 26,724,072 downwards.
GGTGACGGATATATCCAGTGTTTCTCAAACCCAGTCTTTAGGACCCTTAACAGGTCACATATGTATTATATGCATACAAAGAGAGAAGCGCTCTACCAGGAACGAACAACAGCTCAGTGGCTTGTTCTATGGCGATTTACCACCCGGAAGCAGCCTCTTTTAGACCAGTGTGCTTTTCACAGAAGAAAACTTTCCTGAAGTATATCAGTCTGATCCCGCCAAGTAAGGTCAGTCCAGCCCCGAAATACCAGGCAATTCTCCTCTGAACAAGGAACATGACAACCCCAGACGATCGTTTCGGCCTTCTATGGGCCTCGTCAGTGAGGTGCAGCCACATTCCTCTAAGCACACTGGGCAAGGAGTCCACGTCTGGTTTCCCCCATCACCCATAGGGAGACTTCCCCAGGGTCATAATAATTTGCATACAAAGAGAGAAGCGCTCTACCAGGAACGAACAACAGCTCAGTGGCTTGTTCTATGGCGATTTACCACCCGGAAGCAGCCTCTTTTAGACCAGTGTGCACATATGTATTATATCTTAACTAGAGCACAGGTGAACTGATCAGCTGATGGGTGAACTGATTATTTCACCTGTGCCCTAGTTAAGATATAATGAATATGTGGCCTGTTCAATGTCCTGAAGACTGGGTTTGGAAACACTGGATATATAGATGACACACAATAAAACTAGGGGGCAAATTTTAAGTCTCACCTACGGCACATGAAATCCTTGTGCTTGTCCTGGAGGAGATCATTGTTTATCGACAGCACTTTTACATTATCAGTTCAGTGAAAAATAATTAACATATGCCAGTCCTGTTTTACTGATCACAATTCAAATTCTTGAATTTAATGACAAATTTATGGGGACATTCTTAACTTATCCAATCCCACAGATAAAAGGACTTGATAAACTTTGGACTTGATGACTAATTGCTTCGTGCCCCAAAAAGATTTCAAATGTAACAAAGGTTTCATACATGGGCAAACACCATATCATTACCCACTACTGATATGGATGATATTAGGAAGATATTTTACTAAACAGATAAAAAAAATTGGTAGATTAACAACAAAGATAACAATTTTGTGTTGTTTTCATAGGGAGTAAAGATTTAATGCTTCAGGGGTATTAATGGCAGAACCATTTTTAGATTGTGATTACCGGAATAACATTTTGACAATATCAGCCGGATCAGAATTCTGTTATCTTCAGATATCTACCAAAAACAAGTGCAAGATTGTGATCAACTCTAGAGTTACTAATGAACACTTGTTTAATAATAATAAGTAATAATAATAATAATAATGAGTAATAATAATTTGCTTAATTAATCAAGGACTACAACAGAGCATGACAATATGTTTATCACCAGAAATGTAAGATGTAACCTTTTTATTTTTCTGTCTTTTAGGGCTGCAGAATGGACGAGCAGCGATATTCTCTCCCGCCTCCTCTTAAGGTGATCCCAATTGTTTGGTTTGAGATTGAGAGATCATCGCATTTACCTGATTATGGGTCAGAGCTCAGACAAATCTCCCTTCTCCAATAATGTATGGGATTTAGATATTGCTATGGGTACAAAACACTGGGTACCAACATTTTGGACAGCTGAATTATATTTTGTGGTCACTCCCTCAGTCTCATGTTCAAGTTTCTGGATTTGTGGATTGTGGATAGAAAATGAGACCCCTTCAGCTCTCCCTCACTTCCCCTGACCTACACTCCGTCTCTCACTTTAATTAGTGTATGTTCTTCATGCTTACCCTACTGGCATACTACAGAATACTGGTCACTTGTAGTAGCATTCAGCAATCATTAGGGTCCATGTTAGCATCACGAGTATTCTCAGTACCGTTCCAGCAAGAGTATACTGGCAGCATAATAAGGTTACTTATAGCTAAATATTACACTTTCCTTAAAGGGACACTAAAGTCAAAATTCAACTTCATGATTCATATAGAGCATGCAATTTTAAGCAACTTTCCAATGTACTCCTATAATTAATTTTTCTTCCTTCTCTTGATATCTTTATTTGAAAAGCAGGAATGTAAGCTAAGGAGCCAGCCCATTTTTGGTTCAGAACCTGGGTTGCACTTGCTTATTGGTGGCTAAAGGAACCCACCAATCAGCAAGCGCTAGGCAGGGTGCTGAACCAAAAATAGGAGTAAATTAGAAAGTTACTTAACCCCTTAATGACCGCAGCACTTTTCCATTTTCTGTCCGTTTGGGACCAAGGCTATTTTTACATTTTTGCAGTGTTTGTGTTTAGCTGTAATTTTCCTCTTCCTCATTTACTGTACCCACACATATTATATACCGTTTTTCTCGCCATTAAATGGACTTTCAAAAGATACCATAATTTTCATCATATCTTATAATTTACTATAAAAAACATTATAAAATATGAGGAAAAAATGGAAAAAAACACATTTTTTCTAACTTTGACCCCCAAAATCTGTTACACATCTACAACCACCAAAAAACACCCATGCTAAATAGTTTCTAAATTTTGTCCTGAGTTTAGAAATACCCAATGTTTACATGATCTTTGCTTTTTTTGCAAGTTATAGGGCCATAAATACAAGTAGCACTTTGCTATTTCCAAACCACTTTTTTTCAAAATTAGCGCTAGTTACATTGGAACACTAATATCTTTCAGGAATCCCTGAATATCCATTGACATGTATATATTTTTTTTTAGAAGACATCCCAAAGTATTGATCTAGGCCCATTTTGGTATATTTCATGCCACCATTTCACCGCCAAATGCGATCAAATAAAAAAAATTGTTCACTTTTTCACAAATATTTTCACAAACTTTAGGTTTCTCACTGAAATTATTTACAAACAACTTATGCAATTATAGCATAAATGGTTGTAAATGCTTCTCTGGGATCCCCTTTGTTCAGAAATAGCAGACTTATATGGATTTGGCTTTGCTTTTTGGTAATTAGAAGGCCGCTAAATGCCACTGCGCACCACACGTGTATTATGCCCAGCAGTGAAGGGGTTAATTAGTGAGCATGTAGGGAGCTTCTAGGGTTAATTTTAGCTTTAGTGTAGTGTAGTAGACAACCCCAAGTATTGATCTAGGCCCATTTTGGTATATTTCATGCCACCATTTCACCGCCAAATGCGATCAAATTAAAAAAAAAACGTTAATTTTTTCACAATTTTAGGTTTCTCACTGAAATTATTTACAAACAGCTTGTGCAATTATGGCACAAATGGTTGTAAATGCTTCTCTGGGATGCCCTTTGTTCAAAAATAGCAGACATATATGACTTTGGCGTTGCTTTTTGGTAATTAGAAAGTCGCTAAATTCTGTTGCGCATCACACGTGTATTATGGCTAGCAGTGAAGGGGTTAATTAGGTAGTGTGTAGGGAGCTTGCAAGGTTAATTTTAGCTTTAGTGTAGAGTTCAGCCTCCCACCTGACACATCCCACCCCCTGATCCCTCCCAAACAGCTCCCTTCCCTCCCCCACCCCACTAGTGTCCCCGCCATCTTAAGTACTGGCAGCAAGTCTGCCAGTACTAAAATAAAATTTTTTTTTTTTTTTTTAAAGAAAAAAAAAAAAGCATATTTACATATGCTGTGTTTAGGATCCCCCCTTAGCCCCCAACCTCCCTGATCCCCCCCAAAACAGCTCTCTAAGCCTCCCCCTCTGCCTTATTGGGGGCCATCTTGGGTACTGGCAGCTGTCTGCCAGTACCCAGTTTGCACAATCAAATGTTTATTTTTTTTATTTTATTTTTATTTTTTCTGTAGTGTAGCTTCCCCCCCCCCCCCCCCCCCCACGGACCAACCCCCACCACCTAAATAACGCCTAAGGTTTTTTTTAAAAAAATTACTGGTCCCACTTTTATTTTTGGACACATTTTTTTCTGTAGTGCAGCGGTCCCCACCCGGTCCCTGCCCCGGCGCGCGCCACCCCCACGATCCCGCCCCCCTCCACATGACCAGGGCCATCGATGGCCGCCACCCACCTCCCACACCGGCTCCCACCCACCAACGATACCGGCCATCGATGTCCGGTGCAGAGAGGGCCACAGAGTGGCTCTCTCTGCATCGGATGGCCATCTAAGGTTATTGCAGGATGCCTCCATATCGAGGCATCACTGCAATAACCAGAAAGCAGCTGGAAGCGAGCAGGATCGCTTCCAGCTGCTTTCCACACCGAGGACGTGCAGGGTACGTCCTCAGGCGTTAACTGCCTTTTTTCTGAGGACGTACCCTGCACGTCCTCGGTCATTAAGGGGTTAAAATTGCTGCTCAATCTGAATCATGAAAGAAAAAAAATGGGTGTAGTATCCCTTTAAAATAGCGTGCAAAGTGAAGTAACTTATTGCCCTTCGATAAACAACTTGTACATTTGATATTGATGTTTGTCTGTTATTGTTAGTTACTGAAGTTATTACATTTATTGATAACAAAATCATTATTTTACTAAGAGAGATGAAATTGATGGTAAAATATTTACAAAACGTATTGTGTTAAAAGGACACAAAACCCTTTTTTTTCTTTCATGATTCGGATAGAGCAGCGATTTTAAGCAACTTTCTAATTTACTCCTATTATAATTTTTTCTTTGTTCTCTTGCTATCTTTATTTGAAAAAGCAGGAATGTAAGCATAGGAGCCAGTCCATTTTTGGTTCAGAACCTGGGTTGCACTTGCTGATTGGTGGCTAATTGTAGCCAGGTGCTAAACCAAAAATGGGCCGGCTCCTATGCTTACATTCCTGATTTTTCAAATAAAGAGACCAAGAGAACGAAGAAAAATGTATAATATGAGTAAATTAGAAAGTTGGTTAAAATTGCTGATCTATCTTAATCATGAAAGAAAACATTTTGGGTTTTGTGTTCCTTTTAACTAAATTATTCTCTGCTCTTTTCTGGAACTCAGTGAAAACCCTGCTATTTCCATACAATGTATTTGTGTATATTTATCATTGTTGTACATGGGTTTGAGCTGCTTATGTCATAGGGAACTTTCATCAGTGTTAGAAGCAAGTGTTGCAGTTTTAAACATTTACAAGAAGTGACAATAAACTGCAGGACATCATTTCAGCAGAATGGTCACAATTCTATTGTTTTTTCCTCCTATGACAGCAGCTGTCTTCAGAGCCATTATTTTAACCCTTCACATGTGCCAGTTGGGGAAACTAGGCAATTACAGTCTAAAACCCAGGGCCGGAACTACCATTGGTGCTACAGGGGAAGTGGCACCAGGGCCTTGGGAGCCTATAGCAGCCAGTCTATACATATGTGTGAACATAATGTGTATAATTCTAATGCAGGGGAGCTTATTATTAGTGCAGGTTGCAGGTCCATCCATCTATTTATCCATCCTCAAAATCATTATACAGAGCATCATGTATATCATTACTATTGTTTACTTCTGAGTTACCTTTGGGGGACCCTTTGTTGAGCAGGTCTGCTACTGCTTAAACCATTGTGCTGCATCCTAAATGCAAAAAGTGATACATAGATATATACAAGTGATTTGGGCACTTTTATATTATTTAAGCCAACCATATACTCCCCGTCCTCTGCCCCTGTCACATGGTCCCTTCAGAAGCCATTATAGAGCCAGCCCTGATAGTGATGATCATTCACAGATCAGTCATGTTGCTTACTCACAGCTATATCATATACTTTGGTTATTACATGCAATAAAGAGCAGGAGGTGTCAGTCTTTGCAGTTTTTATATAAACAGTTAAAAGTCACATGATATATATAAAGGGCCACATGAATAATATACAGCTAACCAGAAGTGCACATTACAACTGTCAAAATGCCAATGTCACTGATTATTGGCTGCTAACTGCATCTCTCATAGAGCGTATTAATATATAAGCCCCAAGATGGCGGCACCAAGTGTGAAGATGTGGAGCGTGACCAAACAGCACTAGTCAGGAGATAAAATAGGAGGCTTTGAAGAGAGTTGTAGGCCTAGGATAATTACAATAGCACGTTAGTAGTAGCCATACTATTGTTGTTGTGGCCAGTGGCAGTTCTATGGGGGTGCTAAGGGGTGCTATGAACCTCCAAACACCTGGGTAGGACCCCTGTTGAGTTGTGAAGGGCTCCATGTATTGTGTGCTGTGTATTTCAACTTTTTCACCACCTGTTTTTGAACCTATCAAATATTAACTTATAGAACTGCTACTGGTTGTGCCCAGAAGTTAAATGCCCCTTTAAGTTACAGCAACTGGAGATACCTTCTCTTTACAGCCAAACATTTTGGGCGCACACCAACCCTGCTGCGCTCTAATATATGGCTGTTCTTTCTCTCCGTAGACTGAAGAGGATTATATCCCATACCCCAGTGTCCATGAGGTAAGGAAGTTATATATCAAATATAAAGTGCTAAATAAGCAGCCGCTGTATTTATTATACGTATAAATCACCAGTAGAGCAGAGACCAATCATCTCAATGCTGGCTCAAATGATAAAACTCCCATGTGCATTTTTATCATCATACTGTTCATCTTGTAACATTGAATTGGGACCCTTCAGGTCAATAATATCAAACCAATGACTATGTTCTATGAAAACTTTAGGTTTGGTACACAGATTAACACTCTCCTTTTAATCATTAATTTATTTTTATTTTTTGCTTATTTCTAAGTGAGTTTCCCTCTATGAAAGCAAATATTCAGCGATACATTTTCATAAATAACCAGCTGTTTGTCTGGGTACGTTGTGGGTTGTCTATATTAAAAAGGGTCTGGCTTAGTGTTTCATACAATAAGCGCTTGTCCTCGTCCTTTCCTTTTTCTCCTGCTTCACGTAAAGGAACAGTACACTGTCAAATTGTTTTTCCCTTAATATATTTTCAATGACTTGTTATACCAGCTGCAGTGTATAAAATGTATAAGAATTTTTTTTAGGTTTATTTGTGTATATGAAGTAGCTGGTTTTGCGTTTTTATACCACAGCCTATTGAAATGGGTTGCGCTTGCAGGTAATATCAGATCTCATTATATTATCACTTTATGTACACACACTTGCTTCCTTATTTTATATCTGTTTGCAAACCAAAACTCAATACTTCAAGAGAACAATGGAAAATTAACATTTTATTACTTAACTATCCTGCACCCCACTGGGAGTGTAATTTCTTCTGCTGGCTGTGTTTACATAGGCTTAATAGCATAGACTCCAGTACATAAACTTTCAGTATAGGTGGGGATACCACAGGCTAAGTCAGCGAATTCATATGCCGAAATAGGTGTAAAGGAGCTACTTGTAAACAATTTAATACACTCCAGCAGGTAAAATGGATTATTGGGAACAATTTAAAGGGGCGAACATTTTGGGGTAAACTGTCCCTTTAAATTAAAGTGTTGACTTTCTGTTTCATATATATATTTTCTATCCATCTTTCCCAGTTGGTATTTTCCAGATAGAACTCTGTCGGTGGCACAGCAAAGATATTGGAATAAGAAGTTGTATACAAAACTGTTGTAGCGGGCATTGCTGTGGTTATACTAGATCTTTATTATTTTCTACTTTTTTGCAGGTCCTGGGAAGGGAAGGCCCCTTTCCCCTAATTCTCTTACCACAATTTGGGGGATATTGGATTGAGGGGACTAACCATGATGTTTCTGTTCTATCGGATCCTGAGGCCATTCAGTCGCCCACTGGCAAGGTGAAGTTGGAGAGCAACCATACGGCAAAGCTGTACCGTAAGCACTTCCTAGGCAAGGTATGGTTTAAAGTGACTTAGGTGTAGTTTAATTAATATAAATGACATAATATATAAATCTAGAATTCCTGCCAGTTAGCTGATCACAAATTGTTTATAGCGTTGTGAATTATTAAGGAGTAGCTACACAATTTTAGAGCTCCAATATGTCATGTACCTAGGTGTTTTTTCAAGAACTAATGAGACACACACACACACCGTGAACTGTCCCTTTAAATAGACTCGTGAAAGGGTGATATCGTGTGTAAAATGAATCTTGTTTTGCATTTGTATCTTGCTATTTCAGAACTGAGCTGTCTTATTTTATTTCTCTTGCAAATACTGCTATAATACAATGTTCAAGACACGTGCACGCTCCAAACTGAGCCTACCTCCATATGCTGTCATGGAAAAGGGCTTAGTTTCAGCAAAATACAGAGGCTCAAGAAGTAATTGGAAAGTGTTTTCTTTTTTTTAATTGCACATTCTGTCTGACTTGTGAAGGTTAATTTGGACTTCCACAGTCTTTTAATTTGTAGCACAATTTTAATGGAATAAAACTCAAATTTCTTTATGTAGGGAACCTTGATTGTATAAAAGACCTTTCCATTTAGTCAATAGAGTTCCTAGAAACACTTTGGGCCAGATTACAAGTGTAGCGCAATAACTGTTATGTGCAAGCAATAAGAGGTTTATCGCTGGTGTTTGCGCTAGTTGGGTTTACTGCTCGTTGAAAGTAAAAGGGAATATGTTCTAAGTATTTATAAATATATATACCTATATATATATATATATATATATATATATATATATATACCTATATATAATCATCTATATATATATATATATATATATTTATATATATATACAGTATATAGGTATAAATATATAGTGTACCAATTGTATTGTACCAAAAAACATCATATATATATATATATATATATATATATATGTATGTATGTATTTAAGAATAAAAAGAACATATTCTGCAGGTGAAGAAAATTGGAATGTGAAATATTCATATTTTCATGTCGGGTTAACGCACATGAGAATATGCGATCAGGTATGCGCTCGAGTTGGGTGTTATGTTTATTACCTCTTTTTGTGTTCCATTGACTTCTATGGGGGAATACGTGAACATGTACGCGATATTCTAAGTTTGGCTTTTTATGCTCGTCAGGCTCATAATACAAAGCACAGCCCGACAAGCCCAAAAAGCTTATTTTTAGCACAGTTCCCACTCAAGTGGGAGCATTAAATAATGTTCCACTCGTAATCTAGCTTTTTATGTCTGTATTTATAAACTCAGAGACCTTTTTAAATCCTAACAGGACAAAATTTATCTTAGGGACTTAGTCTGCTGTACACAAAGCGAACCTGCGCAAACACTTCATCTGTGTGATATTTCTCATTCACAAAATGATGGTAATTATGCACAATTTAGAGCATGAATTCCAGTAATTAGTTGCATTTAATCTCTTTGGTTCCATTTGTATCTACTTATTCATTGAAATTAATTCCTTCGGTTGGCGTCACTTAGTGTCATATAGACGGAATTTCTTTTATGTAATTTCAAGCAATTATCAAAAGAAAATGATGGTGTTCTATTACAAAGCAAATACTACCATAGAAATAATAAAACTAAACTCTCTGTCTAATAAAACCATATGCTATATTCTATGTGGGATTTCACTACATTCATTATTGTATACATTTTTAGTGAATGGTCTCCATAAAATAGCATAGGGTATTGGTAGACAGACATTTTGCCCAGCAGTATAGGCAACATTGTTCCTGAAATAGGGGAACCGTGTAATTCCCCTTTACATGTCGAAAAGGGATGCAGAGCACTGCTTCATAATACATTAATGGCAGCCCCTCTTTGGCATTCATAGGGTCAAAACTATACTTATACCAGTCTCCAAACTTTACCCTATCCCCAAAACCTAATCCTAGCCCTAACTCGAAGACAAGTCCCTAACACTTGCCTCAGCCTAAACTCTAAAGCCTGTCCCTAACCTTATCCCAAACCCCTAGTTCCATTCTTAAACCTAAACCTTATCTCTAAAGTCTAAACCCAGTCACCAACCCTAGCTGTAAACATAACACAAATCCCTAATCTTAAAGATAAACCATAGCTGTAAATGTAACACAAATCCCTAATCCTAGTCTTAAAGATAAACCTTATCTCTAAACCCAGTCCCCAACCCCAGCTATTAACGTAACACAAATCCCTAACACTAACACAAATCCCTAATCCTAGTCTTGAAGATAAACCATTTCTCTAAACCCAATCCATAATCCTAACACAAATCCCTAACCCTAGTTTTTATCCTAAACCTCAATCCCTAACCTAAGCCTTAACCCTAACTCTAAACTTTACAGTTAACCCTGTCCCTAACCTTATCTTTAACTTTAGCACCAATCCCCAACCCTAGCCATAACTCTAACACAAATTCCCAACCCTTATACCTAAACCCAGTCTCTAACTCTAGCCATAAACCTAACACAAATCCCTAACCCTAGTATTAACTCTAAACCTCAATCCTTAACCCTAGTCTTAACCCTAAACCTCAATCCCTAACCCTAGCCTTAACCCTAACTTTAGCCTTAACAGTTAACCCTATCCCTAACCTGAGCTTTAACTTTAGCACCAATCCCTAACCCTAACCATAACTCTAACACAAATTCCCAACCCTTATACCTAAACCCAGTCTCTAACTCTAGAAATAACTCAAATCCCTAATCCTAGTCTTAAAGATAAACCCTATCTCTAAACCCAATCCATAATCCTAACGCAAATCCCTAATCGTAGTCTTAAAGATAAACCCCCTAGCTGTAAATTTAACACAAATCCATAATCCTAACACAAATCCCTAATCCTAGTCCTAAAGATAAACGCTATCTCTAAACCCAATCCCTGATCCTATCACAAATCCATAACCCTAGTCTTAATCCTAAACCTCAATGCCTAACCATAGCCTTACCTCTAACTCTAAACTTTACAGTTATCCCTGTCCCTAACCTGAGCTTTAACCTATGCACCAATCCCTAACCCTAGCCAATTCCAAACCACTATCCTTAAACCTAGTACCTAACTATAGCCATAATCCTAAACCTCAATTCCCAACTCTAGCCTTAACCCTAACATAAATCCCTAAATTTATACTCGGTCCCTAACCTTAGCCTTAACCTTAATTGTAATTGTTAGACAGTGCTAGTTCATGTGTGCCATATAAATTCCATTGTGCTCACTCCATTGGAGTTATTTATGAGTCAGTACTGATTGGATTCAATGCAAGTCTGTCAAAAGAACTGAGATAAGGGGGAAGTCTGCAGAGGCTTAGATATAAGGGATTGAACTTCAATACGATTGGCTGATTCAATCAACCAATCGGATTTTTCCTACCTTAATTCCGATTGGCTGATAGAATCCTATTAGCCAATCGGAATTCGAGGGACGCCATCTTGGATGACGTCATTTAAAGGACCAGCCATTCGTCGGGTAGTCGTCGGCCGAGGAGGATGTTCCGCGCCGGAGGTCTTCAAGATAGAGCCGCTCATTGCTGCAAGGATGACGATAGAAGATGCCGCTTGGATGAAGACATCTGCCGGATGGAGGACCTCTTCTGCCCCGATCGGATGAAGACTTCTGCCCGGCTGGAGGACCAATTGTGCCCAGATCGGATAAAGACTTCGGGCCGGCTGGGTAAAGACGGCTCAAGGTAGGGTGATCTTCAATGGGGTAGTGATAGGTTTATTTAAGGGAGGATTGGGTGGGTTTTAGAGTAGGGGTGTGTGGGTGGTGGGTTGTAATGTTGGGGGGCGGTATTGTATTTCTTTTTTTTTACAGGTAAAAGAGCTGATTACTTTGGGGCAATGCCCCGCAAAAAGCCCTTTTAACGGCTGGTAAAAGAGCTGGTTACTTTGGGGCAATGCCCCGCAAAAGGCCCTTTTAATTTAGTTTAGGGTAGGGAAATTTTATTATTTTGGGGGGCTTTTTTATTTTATTAGGGGGCTTAGATTAGGTGTAATTAGATTAAACTTCTTGTAATATTTTTTTATTTTTTGTAATTTAGTTTTTTTTTTTGTAATATAGTTTAGTTTATTTAATTGTATTTTATATTAGATAATTGTAGTTCATTTATTTTATTAATTTATTGATAGTGTAGTGTTAGGTGTATTTGTAACTTAGGTTAGGATTTATTTTACAGGTAATTTTGTAATTATTTTAACTAGGTAGCTATTAAATAGTTATTAACTATTTAATAGCTATTGTACCTAGTTAAAATAAATACAAAGTTACCTGTAAAATAAATATAAATCCTAAAATAGCTACAATGTAATTATTAGTTATATTGTAGCTATCTTAGGGTTTATTTTACAGGTAAGTATTTAGTTTTAAATAGGAATAGTTTAGTTAATAATATTAATTATTATTTAATGTAGGTGGCGGCGGTATAGGGGGATCAGATTAGGGGTTAATATATTTAATGTAGGTGGCGGCAGGGTCCAGGAGCGGTGGTTTAGGGGTTAAGCACTTTATTTATTGGCGGCAGGGTCCGGGAGCGGCGGTTTAGGGGTTAAACACTTTATTTAGTGGTGGCGGGGTCCGGGAGCGGCGGTTTAGGGGTTAAACACTTTATTTAGTGGCGACGGGGTCCGGGAGTGGCGGTTTAGGGGTTAAACACTTTATTAGGTATTGCGGTGGGGGATTGCGGTTGACAGGTAGATAGACATTGCGCATGCGTTAGGGTTTAGGTTTTTTTTTTTTGTAGGCATTTTAGGGAGTTATGGTGCTCCCATACTCAGCGCAAGGCCTGCTACGGGTGCATTTTATGGCGAGGTGAAAATGTAGTACGTTTTCTCCATTTTCGCCACGTAAGGCCTTGCGCTGGATATTGGATACCAAATTGCACGGTTTTATATGTTAGCCTATGGGAGTAAAATTTGCGGGCGACGGGTGAAATATACGGGCATAAGTTGTATGCTACGCCATATATGTAATACCAAACCAGCGCAAAATCTGGCGTCGCCGGCTTTTGCGGGCGATGCTGCATATCGGATCGGGACCAAGGTAATCACAGAGGTAAAAAGTGTATTAATATAAACGTGTTGGTTATGCAAAACTGGGGAATGGGTAATAAAGGGATTATCTATCTTTTTAAACAATAACATTTTTCAAGTAGACTGTCTCTTTAATCCTAAACCTAAACCCAGTCTATAACTGTAAAGAGACATGAAAGTCAAAATTAAAGTTCCAAGGTTCAGACAGAGCGTGCAATTGTAGGGGACTTTTTCATTTTATCGAATTTACTCTGTTCTTTTGGTATTGTTTCTTGAAAACATACCTACGGTCCTGAGGAGCAATGCCTTGTGGGTAACTAGCTGGTGATTGGTGGCTTCACACATATGCCTCTTGTAATTTGCTCTCCAGATGTATGTCAATGTATTGCTGCTCTGGAGCTGCTTTAACTATGTGTTTACACCATGTTGATCACCAGCCAAAGCATATTTGGATAGCAAGATCTTTTAGACTGGAGACTGTAGTTGAGATCTCATACATTTTAATGTATCATTACCAATATGTTGTACAGTTAATAATATAAAAATACCTGGATTTTAATGGGGCTTCTATGCTCATCCAATAGGAACATTTTAACTATTACTCAGTTGACGCCGCACTTGGCCACCTTGTGTTTTCCTTGAAGTACGACGTCATTGGAGACCAGGAACACCTCCGCCTCCTCTTAAGGTATCATTTGCAAACACACCAGCCCAGATCAAATAACTCCCCTTTTTAAGCAGCGTTCCATTCCCAGGCCGGGGACTGCACAGAACAGAGGGCTGTGTAACCAAACCTCTGAGCTCTGAGCTTTGCAGACATATTATGTTTATAATCATTCTTACAATTTAGCCAGATATTTCCTTATGCGCATGATAGATAAATGGTTACATGGTATTGGGTTTCTTTAATCTATAGAAAAGCAAATCATGTGAATAAAATATGCTGGGTCTGGAAACTTAAAACATCGCTGACTTTTGGTTTTTGTTACAGAACAAGGTGTAAAACACATCATGATGTAATCCCTATTTCCTGTCTCACTGAGTTCCCAAATGTTGTACAAATGGCAAAGGTGAGAAAAAGACAAACAGTTAGTAATTCCTTTTGGCTTGTTGCACTTTATTGGATTTTATTCAGTTTCTCGGGGTGGATCTGTGTGTTTGTGCATAAGGGTGCATGTGTGTGTGCATGAGGGTGCATGTGTGTGTGTGTGTGTGTGCATGAGGGTGCATGGGTGCGTGTGTTTGTGCATGACAGTGCATGTGTGTGTTTGTGCATGAGGGTGCATGTGTGTTTGTGTGCATGAGGGTGCATGTGTGCATGTGTTTGTGCATGACAGTGCATGTGTGTGTGTGTGCATGAGCGTGCATGTGTACGTGTGTTTGTGCATGAGGGTGCATGTGTGCATGTGTTTGTGCATGACGGCGCATGTGTATGCTTGTGCATGAGGGTGCATGTGTTTGTGCATGATGGCGCATGTGTGTGTTTGTGCATGAGGGTGCATGTGTGTGTGTGTTTGTGCATAAGGGTGCATGTGTGTGTTTGTGAATGATGGTGCATGTGTGTGTTTGTGCATGAGGGTGCATGTGTTTGTGCATAAGGGTGCATGTGTGTGTTTGTGCATGAGGGTGCATGTGTTTGTGCATGATGGTGCATGTGTGTGTTTGTGCATGATGGTGCATGTGTGTGTTTGTGCATGATGGTGCATGTGTGTGTTTGTGCATGAGGGTGCATGTGTTTGTGCATAAGGGTGCATGTGTGTGTTTGTGCATGACGGTGCATGTGTGTGCTTGTGTACATGTCTATGGGTTTGTGTGTTTGTATTTGTTTGTGCGTCTCTGTGCATGTGTGCACATCTTTGTTTTTGTTTGTGTGTGCATGTGCATTAGTGTGTCTATTTGTCTGTCTGTGAGTGCATGTATATCTCACGTTTGAAAAAGTGAATTATAAAATTTGTCAAAATTGTATAAAATTATTATTGAAACGTAATTTAAAGCACAATAAAAATATTTAACTTTTGTGTAACAATTGTGCTTTTGTAACAAACTCCCTTGAGATGCCAAAAAAAGATAATTCTGTAAATTGCAAATCAAATATCTGCTCCAGGCAATTTACAGCATTTTGAAAACCTAGGTTACAGATCTTGCTTTTTTGGACTCTCTATGGAGCGTGGAACAAAACACAAATTTTACTCAAAATTAAGATGCCTTTAATGTCCCTCTAATTAATATTATTGGTTAAGTGAATAAACTGTTTTTAGTCATATTAAGCATCACTGATATTTAATTATCTGTCAAGTTTTCTGTTGCTTTGTGTGCAAATCTTTTATATATAAAATTATTTTGTGAAAACCTACTTGAAAAATATATGCCTGGTACTTCCTCTCTCCTGTAGCCAGCGGCAGAACTATCATTGGTGCAGCAGGTTCAGTTGCACCAGGGCCCATGTGCTGGAGGTGGGGGCATAGCAGCCAATCTATTTGTAGGGGTGTGCAGAATGTGTAAAATAGTGCAAGTTACAGGTCTTTCTGTCTAGCTATCTATTTATCTATCATCTGTCGATCACTCTCTCTCTCTCTCTCTCTCTCTCTCTCTCTCTCTAATCTGTCTGTCTGTCTATCTATCTATGTATCTATCTATCTATCTATCTATCTATCTATCTATCTATCTATATATATATATATATATATATATATATATCTTTATCTATCTATTTATCCATCTGTCTATCTATCTATCTCTATCTTTCTATCTTTCTTTCTATCTATCTATCTATCTATATATATATATCTCTATCTATCTATTTATCTATCTGGCTATCTATCATCTGTCTATCTATCTATCTATCTATCTATCATCTGTCTGCCTATTTATCTATCTATCTATCTATCTATCTATCTATCTATCTATCTATCTAGCACTCTATCCCTCTATCTTTATAGTAACATAGTCACATAGTAAGATAGTAGATGAGGTTGCAAAAAGACCAAAGTCCATTGAGTTCAACCTATACAAACTAAAATACTTACAAAAAGCTCCAGTTAAGCTTAAATAATCCCACTAAAAGGTGTCCCATTTAATACTAGCAATCATATATATGAATTTTATTTATAGACAGAAATGTATCCAAACAATTTTTAAATGTATCTAGGGTGTTGGCATTCACCACCTCCTTAGGTAATGAGTTGCAGGAGATTAAATCTCCTTTCCTCCAACCTTAAATTGTGACCTCTTGTCACAAACAATTTTCTTGGAATAAACAGAGCTTCTGCCATCTCTGTATATGGGCCATGAATATATTTATATAAAGTAATCATGTCACCTCTCAAGTGCTTTTTTTCTAAAGAAAACAGACCCAGTTTGGCTAGCCTCTCCTCATAGCTTAAATTATCCAATCCTCTTATTAGCTTTGTGGCCCTTCTCTGAACTTTTTCTAGTTCTGCAATATATTTTTTTGTGATCGGTCCCCAGAACTGCACTCCATACTTAAGGTGAGGTCTTACTAGGGCTTTATATAGCGACAGAATTATGCTTTCCTCCCTTGAATCAATGCCTCTTTTAATACATGCTAGTATCTTATTAGCCTTTGAAGCTGATGCCCTGCATTGTGCATCCATTTTTAGCTTGTTATCTATTACTACCCCCAAATTCCTTTCCTCCTGTTTTTGGCTAAGTCTTGTCCCATTTAAATAATACGCTGCCTGCTTATTTTTACTTCCAAAATGTAGAACCTTGCATTTTCCTGTTTTAAATCTCATTTTCCATACTTCTAATTTTTGCAGGTCCTTTTGTAACGAACGTTCATCCTGCTCTGACCTAATGACCTTACTTAAAGGGACAGTCTACCATAGATTTGTTATTGTTTTAAAAGATAGATAATCCCTTTATTACCCATTCCCCAGTTTTGCATAACCAACACAGCTATATTAATACACTTTTTACCTCTGTGATTACCTTGTATCTAGGAACCTTGTTCCAGCCCCCTGATCACATGACTGTGACTGTTTATTATCTATTGTCTTAAATGTAGCATTGTTTTGTGCTAAATCTTAAATAACCCCCTGTGTCTGAACACAGTGTTATCTATATGGCCCACGTGTACTTTCTGTCTCTTTGTGTTGAAAAGAGATTTAAAAAGCATGTGATAAGAGGCAGCCCTCAAAGGCTTAGAAATTAGCAGATGAGCCTACCTATGTTTAGTTTAAACTAAGAATACCAAGAGAAAAAAAGCAAATTTGATGATAAAAGTAATTTGGAAAGTTGATTAAAATTAAAAGTCCTATCTGAATAATGAAAGTTTAATTTATACTAGACCGTCCCTTTAACTTAGTATCATCTGCAAAAATATAGATGTCGCTATTTAATCCTTTCTCCAAGTCATTTATAGAAATATTAAAAAGAACAGGGCCCAGTACTGATCCCTGGGGATTCCACTGATTACCTTTGTCCAATCTGAGTATGATCCATTTACTACTACTCGTTGCTCCCTATCTTTTATCCAGTTATTTATCCAAGAGCTAACATTTTCAGCTATTCCCAGTCCCTTAATTTTGTGCATTAATCTCTCATGTGGCACTGTATCAAATGCCTTTGCAAAAGCTAAGTATATCACATCAACTGATTACCCTATATCTATATGTTTACTTACTTCCTCATAGAATCTAATTAGATTAGTTTGACATGGTCTATTTCTCATAAAACCATGCTGATTAACAATCTTGTTTACATGAATATGCTCATCAATATAATCCCTTATAATTCCTTCAAATATCTTCCCCACTATTAATGTCAGACTAACTGGTCTATAGCTTTCTGGATCATCCCTACTTCCCTTTTTGAAGAGTGGCACCACATCAGCTTTACGCCAATCCTTGGGTACCATGCCTGAGGATAATGAGTCTTGAAAAATTAAGAGTAGAGGTTTGTCTATAACAGTGTTAAATTCCCTAACACCCTTGGGTGTATTCCATCTGGGCCTGGAGTTTTATTTACCTTAAAGGGACAGTAAAGTCAAAACTAAACTTTCATGATTCAGATAGGGCATGCAATTTTAAACAACTTTCCAATTTACTTTTATCATCAAATTTTCTTTGTTCCCTTGGTGGTATTTTTGAAAAGCTAAACCTAGCTAGGCTCAAACTGATTTCTAAACAGTTGAAAACCGCCTCCTAGCTCAGAGTATTTTGAAAGTTTTTCACAGTTAGACTGTGCTAGTTCACATGTGTCATATAGACAACATTGTGCTCACTCCCGTGAAGTTATTTAGGAGTCTTCACTGATTGACTACACTGCATGTCTGTCAAAGGCACTTAGATAAGGAGGCTGTCTGCAAAGGCTTAGATACAAGGTAATCACAGAGGTAAAAAGCATATTAATATAACTATGTTGGTTATGCAACACCGGGGAATGGGTAATAAAGGGATTATCTATCTTTTTAAATAAGAAAAATCTTGGTGTAGACTGTCCCTTTAATATTATCCAATGTGTTCCTGATATCCTCTATACATAACCCAGTTAATGGTACGGGCTGGCATGTTCTATTTTGTTCCAAAGTATCATCCAATGGCTCCTCTCTTGTGTATACTGAAGAAAAAAACTGGTTTAGTACCTCAGCCTTCTCCCTGTCACTGTTAATCATGCTACCCTCCCCGCATTTTACTGTACCTATATTGTCTTTCTTAGATTTTTTGCTATTTATGTACTTAAATAATGTTTTAGGGTTAGACTTAGGCCTCTATTTAACAAGGTCTGGCGTACCTGATCCGACAGTGCGGATCAGGTCCGCCAGACCTCGCTGAATACGGAGAGCAATACGCTCTCCGTATTCAGCATTGCACCAGCAGCTCACAAGAGCTGCTGGTGCAACGCCGCCCCCTGCAGACTCGCGGCCAATCGGCCACCAGCAGGGAGGTGTCAATCAACCCGATCGTACTTGATCGGGTTGATTTCCGGCGATGTCTGTCCGCCTGCTCAGAGCAGGCGGACAGGTTATGGAGCAGCGGTCTTTGTGACCGCTGCTTCATAACTGCTGTTTCTGGCGAGTCTGAAGACTCGCCAGAAACACGGTCCGTCAAGCTCCTTTCGGAGCTTGATAGATAGGTCCCTTTGAATCCTTTGCAATTCATTTTTCATTTTCAATTTTGGCTAATTTGATTGCTTTTTTGCATGCTTTGTTACATTCCTTATAAATATGGAATGTTGAGTCTGTACTATTTTTTTTTAATAATTTAAATGCCCTACATTTTTTCCTAATTTCTCTTAACACATTTTTATTCAGCCACATTGGCTTGGATTTTTTATTTTTATAACCATATGGTATTTGTTGATATGTATATTTATTTAACAAAGTTTTAAATGTTATCCATTTATCCACTGTATTTTTATTAGAGAATAATTTGTCCCAATTTATCCGCTAGATTACGAGTTTTGCGTTATGAGTGAAAAAGCCTCATAGCGCTGCTTTTTCACTACCGCTGCTATTGCGAGTTTTGCAGGTATAGCTGTACCGCACACTTTTTTGGCCGTAACGCAAAGTAACTACCAAATCTTTCAAAAAGTCCTTTTTCAAAGGCTTCCATAGCGCCGGTATTACGAGTTTTGCCTGGGAGGCCAGAAAGTGAGCTGTACACCCTATACTGTCAAGATTCGTACCGCCATCTAAAGTCAGTAGTTATGAGTTTTACGTTACAAATCTGTAGCATAAAACTCATAACTAAAGTGTTACAAAGTACACTAACACCCATAAACTACCTATTAACCCCTAAACCGAGGCCCTCCCGCATCGCAAACACTATAATAAAATTATTAACCCCTTAACACCGGATATCGCCGCCACTATAATAAACATATTAACCCCTAAACCGCCGCACTCCCGCATCGCAAAAACTAGTTAAATATTATTAACCCCTAATCTGCCACCCCCAACGTCACCGCCATCACTATACTAAAGTTATTAACCCCTAAACCTAACCCTAAGTCTAACCCTAACACCCCTAACTTTAATAATAAAAAAAATCTAAATAATTTTATCATTAACTAAATAATTCCTATTTAAAACTAAATATGTACCTGTAAAATAAACCCTAAGCTAGCTACAATATAACTAATAGTTACATTGTAGCTATCTTAGGTTTTGTTTTTATTTTACAGGCAAGTTTGTATTTATTTTAACTAGGTAGACTAGTTAGTAAATATTTATTAACTATTTAATAACTATTTACTAACTACCTAGTTAAAATAAATACAAAATTACCTGTAAAATAAAACCTAACCTGTCTTACACTAACACCTAACATTATACTAAAATTAAATACATTACATTAATTAAATACAATTAACTAAATTACAAAAAAATAAACACTAAATTGCCCCAAAGAAATCAGCTCTTTTACCTGTAAAAAAAAATACAAATAACCCCCAACAGTAAAACCCACCAGCCACACAACCAACCCCCCCCCTTAAATAAAATCCTATCTAAAAAAACCTAAGCTCCCCATTACCCTGAAAAGTGCATTTGGATGGGCATTGCCCTTAAAAGGGCATTTAGCATGTTTCCATTTCCCAAACCCTAAGCTAAAAATAAAACCCACCCAATAAACCCTTAAAAAAAAACTAACACTAACCCCCAAAGATCCACTTACATTTTTTGAAGACCGGACATCCATCCTCATCAAGCCGGGAGAAGTCTTCATCCAAGCGGGCAGAAGTCCTCAATGAAGACGGGAGAAGTCTTCATCCAAGTGGTAATAAGTGGTCCTCCAGGCGGGCAGAAATCTTCATCCAGACGGTATCTTCTATCTTCATCCTTCCGACGCAGAGCAGCTCCATCTTCAAGACATCCGGCGCGGCGCATCCTCTTCTGTTGACGGCTACTGAAGAATAAAGGTTCCTTTAAGGGACGTCATCCAAGATGGCGTCCCTTGAATTCCGGGTGAAAAAATCCTATTGGCTGATGTAATCAGCCAATAGGATTGAGCTTTAATCCTATTGGCTGATCCAATCAGCCAATAGGATTGAGCTCGCATTCTCTTGGCTTGCATCAACCAATAGGATTTTTTCAC
Organism: Bombina bombina; assembly: GCF_027579735.1. Lineage (NCBI taxonomy): Eukaryota > Metazoa > Chordata > Amphibia > Anura > Bombinatoridae > Bombina > Bombina bombina. Next base: position 26,703,249 of record NC_069506.1, on the reverse strand, counting down.
CTTTAATTCCGATTGGCTGATTGAATTCTATCAGCCAATCGGAATTCAAGGGACGCCATCTTGGATGACTTCCTTTAAAGGAACCTTCATTCTTCAGTAGCCGTCAACAGAAGATGATGCTCCACGAAGGATGTCTTGAAGATGGAGCCGCTCCGCGTCGGAAGGAAGCAGATAGAAGATGACGTCTGGACGAAGACTTCTGCCCGTCTGGAGGACCACTTATTGCCGCTTGGATAAAGACTTCTCCCGGCTTCGTTGAGGACTTCTGCCCGCTTGGATGAAGACTTCTCCCGGCTTGATGAGGATGGATGTCCGGTCTTCACAAACTGTAAGTGGATCTTCGGGGGTTAGTGTTAGGTTTTTTTAAGCGTTTATCGAGTGGGTTTTATTTTTACCTTAGGGTTTAGGCAAAGAAAAAGAGCTAAATGGGGAGTTTAGTTTTTTTTAGATAGGATTTTATTTGGGGGGGGGTTGGTTGTGTGGGTGGTGGGTTTTACTGTTGGGGGTTGTTTGTATTTTTTTTTACAGGTAAAAGAGCAGTACACAATGTCGGGGGCGGCAGATTAAGGGTTAATAAGTGTAAAGTAGGTGTCGGTGATGTCAGGGGCAACAGATTAGGGGTGTTTAGACTCGGGGTTTATGTTAGGGTGTTAGGTGTAAACATAATTTTTCTTTCCCCATAGGAATCAATGGGGCTGCGTTACGATGAATTACGCTCCTTTATTGCAGGTATTAGGCTTTTTTTTCAGCCGGCTCTCGCCATTGATGTCTATGGGGAAATTGTTCATGAGCACGTAAAACCAGCTCAAAGCAGCGCTGGTATTTGTGTGCGGTTTGTGTGTGGTTTTTGCAAACCTGTAATAGCAGCGCTAGGGAGGTGAGTGGTGACAATAAATAACAAATTATTACCGAGCCGCTCATAACGCAAAACTCGTAATCTAGGCGTATGTTATTTAATGATTTCCTTAAATCGTTGAATTTTGCTTTCTTAGAATTAAAAGTCTTGGCTAAACCTTTAAGACACTTCTTATGAAAAGAGATTTCCAATGTGACCATGTTATGATCACTGTTACCCAAATGTTCTTCGACTTCTATGTTTGATATTATATCTGTATTGTTTGATAGCACTAAATCCAATATAGCGTTACTCCTAGTTGGCTCCTCCTATTAATTGTGACAAGAAGTTATCCCTGAAAACATTTAAAAATCTATCCCTCTTAGCTGAATTACTAGTTTCATTGGCCCAGTTTATATC
>NC_069506.1:26589494-26696994 GCF_027579735.1 Bombina bombina | reverse complement strand
ATACATACACACTAACTCATACTATCTCTCTCACACACACACTCTTAAACACTCGCACATACTATCTTTCCCTCTCTGTCACACACAAACACTCACATACAAAGACACTAACACTTTCATTCTCTCTCTTTTACAAACACACAAATACACTCAAGCGCAAATATACTTACACACTCAGACACAGTCACACACAAGAGAGAAATAACTGTAGGCATGTGCAATATGTTGCAAATGCACAATTTCACCTTTTTGGCTGTGGCTGTTACCCACCAAACCATCTGATTCAGCTTCAAACCTGGACACACAAATGAAAACCTGAACCGTCCAGGTAATTCCGGGACAGGTGGCAACCCTAGAGCATGCACTGAGCTTAATTTATTAATACCCTCTTCAGACATGTCTTATTTTTTCCATCAGAATCAATTTAGAAACACACCTGCATATTTAAACTCTTTAGTGAATAAGCTCCATAGAATCCTACAGGAATTATAGAGGTTTGAGATGTTTTTATAGAAAATAACTTGTTGCACATTTTGCCACAATATACAATACATCAGATTGGTCCAACAACATTAGAATATAAATCGTACTGTAAATGAAGCAGGCTGTTTCATTGCCACAAAAAATAACTGGTCTCATCCAACTCAGCGTCACTCTCCCCCAACATATCTTCAACCACAGCACATTTTCAAAGATGTAAGGAAACTGCAAAGACTGCTGGGAAGGAGTGCATCTGTCACTTCACAGGAATTACAGCAGAAACACAATATAGCCTGGCAGACTTGACATGTATAAAGATAAAAGCTTTATTTGAAGACCAAGAATGAAAAATAAAACAAAGTACTGTATGTGTCAACATATAAACACTTTCCTAAAGTCTGGGAAGACCGCTCGTGTTCACTGATCAGTAAGTCTGCTGGGATATATTGTCCCTGTTGTTTCACTGTAACTGCTTCTGAAAATAAACATCATATTGAGTGATAATTCTAAAGTGAGTAGGAAGTTTCATATTGAGTCAGAAGTATTTCTGCTACATATGCCCATTAAAGGGACAGTAAACACCAAAAATGTTATTGTTTAAAAAGATAGATAATCCCTTTATTACCGATTCCGCAATTTTCCATAACCAACATTGTTATAGAAATATACTTTTTACCTCTGTAATTACCTTGTATCTAAGCTTCTGCTGACTGCCTCCTTATCGCAGATCTTTGACAGATTTGCATTTCAGGCAATTAGTGCCGACTCTTAAATAACTTCACGTGCATGAGCACAGTGTTATCTATATGAAACACATGAACTAACGCCATCTAGCTGTGAAAAATTGTCAAATGCATTCAGCTGAGAGGCGGCCTTCAATAGCTTAGAAATTAGCATATGAGTCTACCTAGGTTTAGCTTTCAACTAAGAATAACAAGTGAACAAAGCAAATTTGATGATAAAAGTCAATTTGAAAGTTGTTTAAAATGACATGCCCTATCTAAATCATGAAAGTTTAATTTGGACTTTACTATTCCTTTAAAGAGACAGTAAAGTCAAAATTAAACTTTTATGATTCAGATAGAGCATTCAATTATTCACGACTTTCCAATTTACTTCTATTATCAAATTTATTCTTTGTGACATGTTTTTTTTCCCCCCACATGAAATTACTCATACAAATGAATTTAGGCTAATGTCCCTTTAATATCCAAGCAAAGTGCATTATAAGAGATCAGTGGTTAAAGTTTAATCATTTATAGATAATTAGTAAAAAAGTGAAAAACTAAGGTGTTAGAGCCAGAACTAATGGTTGAGTGGATCTACCTAAAAAATCCCTATAATCTTAGATTAACGAAAATTCATCTTAACAGTACATTAGAGCACAGGGTGGAAATGAAGACAAATAATGTAATACTAATAAACACTTGATATAAAAATGTTCAAATGAGTCCCACAGGTTTCAGTTTCAGTGTTTGATGACACCACTGCCAACAGCTCATAAGAAAAAGAGGTCGCTGGTTAATAACAGTGGAACCCATAAGCTGGGCTTTTACTTATCGTACCTTGAGCAATGTTTTTTTGTGGTCTTCAAAGCACCTTGTACCTTAAAATACCATCCTATGATTAGATGTTCTCTGCTATAGTTTTAGTAGATCTAGGTTGTACAATGTTTATCCTTAAAGGCTGGAGAGAGACCAGATTTTTCGGGACATCTTTGTTGGATCATATCTAAGTGCTTGACACTAACTCACTCAACCAATAATATCTTAAAATGCGGTCCATCTCTAGCCCTTGAAGATAAATGTTCAAGAATGTGCTGTAGATACTCCATTATCAGTGTAACACTATGATTCAGTGACTTCAGTCATAACTTTTGACCACTTTGGTTCCTCTACAGGCATCTCGTCTGATTGTCACATTTGATGAACACGTCATTAGCAATAACTTTAAGTTTGGTGTCATCTATCAGAAAACTGGGCAGGTGAGGATCTTGATACCTATAGATGCATGCTGAATAGCTTTCCCTGAACTTACACTTATTGTTTCTTACTTTGTAACAGACATCAGAGGAAGAGCTGTTTAGTACGATAGATGAGAGTCCAGCATTTGCTGAATTCTTGGAGTTGTTGGGGGATCAGGTTTTTCTCCAGGACTTTAAGGGGTAAGTGCATACTATATGGTCAGGACAACACATTATAATGTACTTTGTGTCTATAGCATTTCAGAAGATGTCACATTTTCTTGTTGATCTTCTTGGCTCAAAAAATTCCTGCCATGCATATAGGCTATTCTTATAAGGGATATTGGTGTTTAATGCTTCAATATCCATTGTTGCCAAGATGGGATATTTTTATAGTGGACCTTTCTTAGCCACCTTATTTGGTCTGTAGTATCATGTAGTAATAACAACTACTTATTCTGACCCAATAGCTGTACTTTTTATAAAGGGTAAGAATATTTTCTAGCCCAACAACAATAGATGTTTTCAGTCAGTGTACCAACTCCAGAAATCTTCCTGGAAACCATTGTTTGTGTATTTTGGAAACATATAGCAGGAACTTATTTTGGAGTATTGGATGTCAAGGGTCTGGAGGTGTTTGGAAGGTTTATGATGAGTTTGTTGGTATATATCTTAGTTCTGAAGTCTTTGTACTCACTGCAGAAGTAAGGATAGATAACACTTTTTTTTTGTACAGACTATCTCAGCTGCCCCACAAATTCTTCTGTTTGTAATTGTCTTTTGATTTTATAAATCTTCAAATCCTGTTTTCTGATCTATCTATAGGATTATCTTCTACTTCTGCAATTCTGGTCTCAAATCATGTTTTACTGGCAAATGGATACCATGTTTTGATTTGTCAGTTTACATATTTAAAATGACACTACACTAGATTATTATTTGCATAAATGCTTTGTAGATTATCCATATATAGCCCATCTGGGAGTGTTTTTGTAACAATATATAGTTTTGCTTATTTTTTAATAACATTGTGCTGATTTTTAGACTCCTAAACAAGCCCCAAAGTATCAGATGTATACTGATGTCTACAGATTATTGCTTGTTCCTGTTTGTCTAATGGGTCTTCTCATATGCAGCGGAGGGGGGAGTGTTTGCTGTTCCTGCTTTATCAGACCATTTGAGTGGGTATCCCAGCCTAATCTCATTAACAGTGGTCAACTGGAAGATTCTTAGTAAGCTTTTAAAAGGTTTTATACTGGATTTTCATATCAGTATCTGCGCATAGTCTTCTTTATAGTAGTGTCTATTACATGCTGTTATAGTAAACAAATTGGTGTATACCTTTAAGGACATTTACATGTTCTCCTTGTTCCCCTATTACGCTACTAATGTAACAAACACAAATTAGTTTTTCTGTTTTTGCAGGTTCCGGGGAGGTCTTGATGTAACTCATGGACAGACTGGTACTGAATCGGTCTATTTCAATTTCCGGGGCAAAGAGATCATGTTCCATGTGTCAACCAAACTGCCCTACACTGAAGGGGATGCACAGCAGGTATTAGGCAAAATTACGTCAAAGCTAGAGCCGTATCACATACTCCAGTCTTTAGCGTCCAAAAACAGAGCAGATTTAAAGGGACACTTTGATCAAAATTGAAATGCACATAGATGAATTACATCTTTGAATAGAAACATATTTGCAATATACTTGTATTTGCAAAAATGCTTCTAGTGAAATATATCACTGTTTTAGTGTTAACATTTTTTCTCTGCACGTGCATGTGAAGCATAACTAGATATTATTAGTGCACCAGCATTTTTGATACTGCAGCTGCTCAGAATGCCAGTGGGGCTTCTATTGTGTGAGCAATTAACAGATTGATTAATTACCAGATGGTGTTTTTAAAGTGAAGGTCAATTTAGATGAATCAGTGCCCGGTTTTTAATAATCCTATTAAAAACAAGGGCACTTTAATTCATCAAAATTGACATTTCACTTGTTTTCTTCAAAAATTTACCTTTTAATCTTGGCAGCCGCTCCAGCACTTCCTCCACCCGTCGCAAGCCGTCTTTGCGGGTTCAAAATGACGAATCCGGCATCCTCCAATCACGACGTTGCATCAGGCCAAGATTCCCCCGGGGGGGGAAGCCGTGATTGAAAGAAGCCGGATTCATCATTTCTGACGTCTGCAGAGGCTTCCGACAGCCGGGAGAATCGCTGGAGCGGCTGCCAGGATTAAAAGGTACGTTTTTAAACAAAACTAGTGAAATGTCAATTTTGATTAATTAAAGTGCCCTTGTTTTTAATAGGATTATTAAAAACCGGGCACTAATTCATCAAAATTGACCTTCACTTTAAAATGCTGGTGCACAGTGCATACTTAAATACACTTAAAATAGCTATAGCTTTTATTATAAGCATTTTTGCTAATACAGTACATGTATATGAAACATATCCATGTTGATTAGCTGGAATGTCCCTTTAAAAGAAAAGTTAATTTCCTATGATGATCAAAAGTAACATAAGCATATGTATTGTATGCCGAAACCCAATTTAGCTTTAACTTTAGTGAGCATTATTTTCTTAATATAGGCTCTGGCTTTTAATGTGTGAATACCCTATAAAAGAAGCTTTACATACACTGAGTTGTTAGTTTTCATTTCCACATTTAGTTACAGAGGAAGCGGCACATTGGGAACGATATTGTAGCCATAGTGTTCCAGGACGAGAATACTCCATTTGTGCCGGATATGATTGCATCTAACTTCCTGCACGCCTACATCGTGGTGCAAGTGGAGAATCCAGGGACCGAAAACACCGTATATAAGGTGAGGTGCTGCTGGCATTAGAACCATGGAACTTTGAAATAATGCCAAAATAATCACAAGTTTTATACCATATACATGTACTGCATTCAATGGGGGGAAATGCTGAATCGTACTTTTGCCCTTTAAGCCATTAATAATTAGTACATGTTCTATCATTCATATGAAAAAGCAGCATTTAAAGGGACAGTCTACTCCAGAATTTGTATTGTTTAAAAAGATAGGTAATCCCTTTATTACCCATTGCCTAGTTTTGCACAGAAAACATGGTTATATTAATACACTTTTTTTTACCTCTGTGATTACCTTATTTAGAAGCCTCTGCAGACTGCCCCTTATTTAAATTCTTTTGACAGACTTGCATTTAGCCAATCAGTGCTGATTCCTAGGTAACTCCAAGGGAGTGAGCACAATATTATCTAAATGTCACACGTGAACAAGCACTGTCTAGCTATATCTGATCTCTGGTTAATTTTATAAGAACGTAATTGCTACCGCAAGCTTAAAGTAGCAATAAACAGCCACTTCTAATGGCTGGTTATTTATCACACACCCGTAATCAAGCGAATTTGCCCATTTGCGGCCGCGTTATAAATTAGCGCTCCACTTGTAATCTAGTCCATAATTTTGAGATATGGGCCATGGACTGAACTAAATATATCACAGCATAATCTTTTGTCCAATAGGGTTTTACCTTTGATAACATAGCGTAGGATTCTCAGACCTGGCCACACAACTTGTATAAGGCAGCTTGGCATGATTCCCCGACCTGATGGTTCAGCCAATAAAATGAATATAAATTGACCCCATTAGTTAATGCCGCCCTGCAGGATGTCCTTGGTTAAGCTATCGTTCTTTGCCTATCCGCAGTTTGGGAGCATAAAATCTGTCAGTTCAATGACTTGACCTTTGTCTGTTATGTTTATTTCGACTGAATAAACGTCTGCACTAATTATAAAGAAATGGCAACTATATAGGGTATTCATATCATGCAGAAAACAGTAGACATGTGCAACACTATAAACATTATTTAGTTTTGTTTTAATTAGTTAAATAAATAATTTAGTTTCGGCAAATTAGTTTAGTTAAGTTAAAAAAAAAACCACAAGAATTTCGGATCCGTTTTAATTTAACATAACTAATTTGCCGGCAATTGCCGGGACAAAATTATCTAAAACCGCCACTGCCACCCACACTAAATAAAGCTATTAACCCCTAAACTGCCGTCCCCCCACATCGCCAACACTACCTAAACCTATTAACCCCTAAACCGCTCCCCCCACATCGTAGACACTAAATAAAGCTATTAACCCCTAAACCGCCGTTCCCTAACATTGCAGACACTAACTAAACACTAAATAAATCTATTAACCTTGTGATGAGAGTCGGAGGTGATGTCACCAGATGGGGGTGTGGCTTACAGCCGTTATTGTCTATGTCGCAGTTACCAAGTTAGATGTGTTGTACAAGCTGTATACTTCTATTCTCTGCAATAAAGTAGAGTTGTACCTTCTATGCTGTGTCCCGCATGACATGGGGGTCAATTTATTATTGGCCGAATTGGGCCAATTTACCCTGTTTCCGCGTGAGCCTTTAGGCTCGCCGGAAACAGGAGTTAAGAAGCAGTGGTCTATAGACCACCTCTGAGGCTGCGTACAGCAATCCGCCTGATCCTATACGATCGGGCTGATTGACACCCCCTGCTAGCGGCCGATTGTCCGCAAATCTGCAGGGGGCGGTATTGCACAAGCAGTTCACTAGAACTGCTTGTGCAATGCTGAATACGGACAGCGTATACTGTCCGCATTCAGCGATGTCTGCAGACATGATACGCTACAGCGTACCATGTCCGCCAGACTTTAATAAATTGACCCCATGGTGTCAGAAGTAGTTGCCTGCGTTTCTGTTTCCTGAGTAATGACGATGTCGAAGTTTACCCCACCTGAGCTTTTTGATTTCTCTCAGCATTCAGCTTGGCCCACATGGCGACAGCGGTTTCAACGCTTCAGGATTGCTTCCAAGCTGAACAAGGAGAGTGGTGAAGTACAAGTTAATTCTCTTTTATATGGGGAGATGTGGAGCCAGTGTGTGGAGCCTTTTAGAGAAATTTATTCTGGGGGCTGACCATAAACCGCAAGTCCTTCTAATCAACTCCTATGATATTGACAAAACACCTCTAAGATGACAGAGACTTCTGAAGAGGCTGCTCAGGTTTAACGTTCAGGCAGTGCATGTGCCGGGGAAACAACTGGTAGTGGCAGATCCACTTTCCAGGCTCCCGCTGGCTGCTGCTGAAGAATCTTCAATGGAATAAGATATGAAAGTTTATGTGGATTCTGTTCTGGCATCCAAATCCATTTAGTCAGGGAAGCAAGAACAAATAGGAAAGGAGACACGTTTAGATTCAGACCTTCAAAAAGTTATTAAGTACATAAAAGAAGGTTGGCCCGAGAGCCTGGGAGTCTGGATATCTTTAAGTTCTTAACAGTCAGAGAGGTTGCAGCTGGATGGGTTGGTGCTGTTCCTGGACCGCATTGTTATTCCTGTTAGCATGCGGCAGGAGATGTTAAGCAGGATTCATGATGGTCACTTGGGCATTACAATGTGCATAGAAAGGGCAGCTACGGCAGTATGGTGGCCTGGGATCAGTTCCAATATTGCAAGCCACGTGTCAAAATGTGCCTTTTGCCGGAAACGCCGGCCTACTCAGTGAAGGGAGCCCTTGTTTTCTACTCCTCTGCCTGCAGGCCCATGGCAAAAAATAGCTGCTGATTTGTGTGAACTGCACGGGAAAAAGTACCTAGTCGTGATTGACTACTATTCCAGGTATTTGGAGATTGCACCCTTGAATGAGATCACCAGTCAAGCCATTATCACTCGTCTCAAGAGCTTGTTCGCCCGGTGGGGCATACCAATGGAGTAAGTGAGTGAAAACGGAATGCAGTTTGCTTCTATGGAGTTCAGTCCATTCTACGTCAAGTCCACATTACCCTCAGCCCAATGGAATGGCTAAAAGGGCAGTTCAAACAACAAAGTTAATTTTGAAGCAATCTGAGCCATACCTAGCCCTCTTGGCCTATAGGGCAACTCCCATCCAAGAATGGCACAGCTGATGCTAGGATGCTAGGACGTCAGATTCACACCACTTTACCCTCTGTGGGTGTCTTCCAGCTGACCAGCTCTGTTCCTTGGGATGAGGTCCTTAGGAGGGATGAAGAGACTAAAAGGGGTTATCAAATCTTCTACGACAGAAAACACTCTGTGAGGCCCTTGCAGGCACTAAATGTGGGGCAAAGTGTCAGAGTTAAACTGGATAATGAGAAGAAATGGAAGACACTTGCTACGGTAATTGGACACTCTCCAGAACCAAGGTCTTATGTAGTCCTTACTGATGGAGGGACAGTCCCACGTCGAAATAGAAGACATCATCAACCAGTACCAGAGAGTTTGGGACTGGATGCCTCATAGCCACCACCGGTGGGATCCCCAGTTTTAAGAGGGGTGCCTTCCCCTCAGAAAGATCACAGTGGGGATACTTCTTTGCTTCCAGCAGACTCTCAATCACCTTCTTCTGTACCAGAGGACAGTTCATGTAAAATGATGTCAAGTGGAAGAGTGGTGAAACTTTCAGCCCGATATCAGGATTAGCACTAGTTAGAGCAGTGACCAGAAGAATGGGCAGAATAATCCCATGGTCACTGTGAACTAGGATAGTCTACCCCGATGTTCAAGTCAGGATTGTATTTCTTGTTGTTCATATATATTCTCTTATTTGTTATACACTAAACAAAATTATTTTTGTATGCTTCTTGTATACCTTGTTATTTAATGTACTCTTAAAAAAAAATGTATGCTTTGTCCTTTGAAAAAGGGGAAGATGTGATGAGAGTGGGAGGTGACGTCACCAGATGGGGGCTTGGCTTACAGCCGTTATTGTCTATGTCGCATTTACCAAGTTAGATGTGCTGTACAAACTGCATACTTCTATGCTCTGCAATAAAATAACGTTATATCTTCTAGGTTGTTTTTTTTAATGTGAGGTTTTAGTGTAAGCTTAGGATTTATTTTTATTTCACAGGTAAGTTTGTATTTATTCTAACTATGTAGTTAGTAAATAGTTATATTGTAGCTAGCTTAGGTTTTCTTTCTATTTCACAGGTAAGTTTGCATTTATTTTTAAATAGGTAGTTAATTTATATTTGTAACTTTAAAGGGACACTGTACCCCAAATTTTTCTCTCGTGATTCAGATTGAGCATGAAATTTTAAGCAACTTTCTAATTTACTTCTATTATCAAATTTTCTTCATTCTCTTGGTATCTTTATTTGAAATGCAAGAATGTAAGTTTAGATGCCGGCCCATTTTTGGTGAACAACCTGGGTTGTCCTTGCTGATTGGTGGATAAATTCATCCACCAATAAAAAAGTGCTGTCCAGAGGTCTGAAACCAAAAAAAAGCTTAGATGCCTTCTTTTTCAAATAATGATTGCAAGAGAGCGAAGAAAAATTGATAATAGGAGTAAATTAGAAAGTTGCTTAAAATTGCATGCTCTTTCTGAATTACAAAAGAAAAAATTTGGGTACAGTGTCCCTTTAATTTAGGTCTAATTTAATTATGTTAAAGTTAGGGTGTGTTAGGATTAGGGGTTAATATAATTTTATTTAGGTTGTTGCGATGTCGGGGCTGGCGGTTTAGGGGTTAATAGGTTTAGTTAGTGTCGGCAATGTTTTGGAACTGCGGTTTAGGGGTTAATAGGTTTAGTTAGTGTCGGCGATGTCAGGGAACTGTGGTTTAGGGGTTAATAGGTTTAGTTAGTGTCTGCGATGTTTGGGAGCTGTGTTGCAGGGGTTAAATGTTTTAGCTTGTGTCAGCGATATTTGGGAATTGCGTTTAGGGGTTAATAAGTTTAGTTTGTGTCGGCGATGTTGGGTAACTGCGGTTTAGGGGTAAATAGGTTTAGTTAGTTTTGGCAGTTTGGGAACAGTGTTTTGGGGCTAATAGGTTTAGTTAGTGTCGGCTATGTCGAGGAACGGTGGTTTAGGGGTTAATAGGATTATTTAGTAAATTAGTTAGTGTCGAGGGACTGCGGTTTAGATTAGAAAAATGAAAAACTCAGAATATGAATAAAGAATGGTTTCGAAAATTCAGAAACTGGTTTATTAATTTTCGGAATTTTTCTGGATTTTAGTTATGGTGCTGATTCGGAAATTCGGATGCATTTGAATCTCCAAATCGGCCCAAATTCGGCTGAAAACGAAATTCGGCGGAAATGAAACGCTCGTCTAGAAAACAGTCATGTTGTTTATTTCATGTTCACGATTTTTTAAGAGTAATTGTACAATAACTTTTACAAGGTTAATCAGCCCTAAGTCACAGAGTAGACGGTAAATCTCATCAGCATTATACAATTTAATTTACAGAACACTTTATTTTGAATTTATGGTAAATGAGGTGCTTAGTATAAAATGTTAGCCATAGCAAAAACCAATGTTGTATTACACTGAATACACGCTGCCCCATTAGTCTCACCAGTGATCTGATCCACAGCTCTATAGACAAATATAATACGTTTTAGTCAGTCCTATAGGTCAGGCTGGAATGTTGCTTTCTGGGAGGAAATGCATTCTGGGTATGAGAGTTTGATAAAGACACCAATGTACAAACATAGCACTTTAACTTCATTGTGTGACCAATTTCCTCTATTGACCATGCTAGTCCATTGCTTAGATATATAAATGGTAAACAATGGCCCTCCAGAGTGAGTGCATACTCAGGGGTAGATTTATCAAATGCCGGGCGGACATGATTCGCTGCCAATGTCCATTGGCTGGAGTGACAGCTGCTGAGTGTGACAGGCTCTGGTTGATTTTAAAGATCTTTAATATGTCAGCCTTGGTTTGATGTGACAAACATTGTGGCAGCCTCTGGTTGACATAGCAGACACTGAGTGTGACAGCCTGTGGTGGACGTGACTATCACTTAAAGGAACAGTAAACACCTTGTAATTATAAGACATTTCTGTTGTGTTGCTATAGAATAACATATCAACCAAGGCTTAACATTTTTAAATAAATAAACCTAATTTTTACTGCAGTAATTTTTCAATAGCCAAACTCCACCCCCCCCATCCCCCCATTTGCCTTGTTTGGAGGAGCCAATCGGGTCTTTAGTCCACAGACAACAAGGCTAGTCATTGTAGTTGATATGAATATTATAGAAAGTATTCCAGCCTCTGGCTGATGTGAGACAACCTCATGTTGATAACTGATTTTGATTGATGTAACAGCTTCTGAATGAGGGGACTTAGACTCTTTCTAACGTAACTTCCACTGAATGTAGATCTGAGTATGCAATGATTTCCCTTTTTTGAGCATGAGGAATGTTGCACACCAGGATTATTATAGTTTGGATGTAAACTAGAAGATTAGAATGTTGTGCATAGTTAATAATGGTAATTAGGGCATTAGGTAAGTTTAAAATGCTAAATTGTGTAAACGTCTTCATTTCAGCCTCCTTCCCCTATGACTTATATTAACCACTTCAAGCCCAGAATTCTCCTGGTGCACCTTTTCGGTTGTCAAAGTAGAATGTCTAACCATATTTCTTGTCTATTTTAGGTTTCTGTCACCGCCAGGGATGATGTGCCTTTTTTTGGTCCCCCACTTCCAGATCCAGCTGTTTTCCGCAAGGTACTATGGTAGAGAAACATAATTTGTTTACACGTGAAACATACATAATGTCTCTATTACATCTAATATAAAGCTTAAAGGGACAGTTCACCCAAAATTTTTCTCTCCTTTAAATTATTTCCAATGATCCTTTTAACCTGCTAAAGTGTATTAAATTGGTTACAAGTAGCTCCTTTACTCCTATTTCAGCATTTGAAATAGCTGATTTAGCCTGTGGTATCGCCACCTATACTGAACAAATTAATACTGGAGTATAGGCTATTGAATAGCCTAAGTATACACAGCCAGCAGAAGAGATTAAACTCTCAGTGGGATGCAGGATAGTTAAGTAATAAAATGATCATTTTCCATTGTTCTCTGTATGTATTGAGCTTTGGTGTTCCAGCCAAATAAAAGATAAGGAAGCAAGTCTGTTTACACAAACTTAGAACATAATGAGATCTGATATCACCTTTAAAGGACCAGTCAACACATTAGATTTGCATAATCAACAAATGCAAGATAACAAGACAATGCAATAGCACTTAGTCTGAACGTCAAATGAGTAGTAGATTTTTTTATAACAAATTTCAAAGTTATGTATATTTCCACTCCCCTTGTACCATGTGATAGCAATCAGCCAATCACAAATGCATATACGTATAGTCTGTGAATTCTTGCACATGCTCAGTAGGATCTGGTGACTCAAAAATTGTAAATATAAAAGACTGTGCACATTTTTTTTAATGGAAGTAAATTGGAAAGTTGTTTAAAATGACATGCTGTATCTGAATCATGAACATTTAATTTAACCTGAGTGTCCCTTTAAGTCCAATCCATTGTAATAGGCTGTGGTTTCAAAGCACAAAATCAGCTACTTCATATACACAAATAAGCATGAAAATGGAATTTCTCAAATATCTTATACTCTGCAGTTGGTATAACAAGTCATTTAAAATACATTAATGGAAAAACAATTTTACAGTGCACTGTCCCTTTAAGGGTAAAAATCACCAGTAAACTTACTGTTCCACTTTTTAAATCCATCATCTCAATACTTTAATATGTTGTTTGAATAAATTCTTTTTACTATTTTACAACCACCTGATTTCTCCAGATGGTATATTTTACTCTGTCTTAGTTTGGGTGATTACTTTTAGGTTTTAGGGCACATCAAATCCCATATTTATATAAAGGGTACAGATTACAGGAAAAGTTCTCTAATTTGGTGCTTCCGATTTAGAGTTATCTGAGTTTAATGAAAGAAGTGCAATGGTTCAAAGTGTTGGTGTATGTGAGAAATACATTAGGGCTTGTTATAGACATTTTTTCATATATAAATATTGTGAATAAAATGCATTATGTTTTGCATAAATAAAACATTCGCCATATGTACATGTGTTTGTATATACCTATAGATATATATACTGTATATATATATATCTTGATGTCTGTAAGATGCATCAACATTTTGTATGTAAATTTCATTCTATTCATCATGAACTCCTGCTTGGGCATTACAGGGACAGTTTGCTTGAAAATGTCTATTGTTTAAAAAGATAGATAATACATTTATTATCCATTCCCTAGTTTTGCATAACTAACACTGTTATATTAATATACTTTTTACCTCTGTGATTACCTTGTATCTAAGCTTCTGCAGACTGCCCCCTTCTCTCAGTTCTTTTGACAGACTTGCATTTTAGCCAATCAGTGCCTTCTCATAAGTAACTCCACGGGTATGAGCACAATGTTACCTATATGGGACACGTGAATTAACGCCCTCTAGCTGTGAAAAACTTGTCAAATGCATTCAGATAACAGGAAGCCTTCAAGGATTTAGAAATTAGCATATGAGCTTACCTAGGTTTAGCTTTCAACAAAGAATACAAATTTGATGATAAAAGTAAATTGGAAAGTTGTTTAAAATTACATGTCCTATCTGAATCATGACAGTTTAATTTTGACTAGACTGTCCCTTTGATAGTTTTGTAGCCTTGATTTATATAAAGTTATTTGTGATGTTTGGAAAAATTCACTTTTTGTAACTTGTCCTGATCAGACTTTGTCTCTGTGTTCACCACTTACAGGGTCAGGAGTTTCAGGAGTTTTTACTGACGAAACTCATAAATGCTGAATACGCTTGCTACAAGGCTGAGAAATTTGCCAAATTAGAGGTAAGATCATAACATTGGATGTGGTAGTACCAAAAAAAGCCACCAAATGACTGTGTTGATGTCTCAACAGTGCCTCCACTGCATATGTCAAGGTATCCTCTCTGGAGCCAGTCAGCCAACATTAAATCCTTCAGATATTATTTCCTTTCCTACTCGGTCAAACTATATATATTTGACCTTGTTGTACTTGTGAGGTATCTGGGCCTGCTGATATTTAAGGATATCTGTCAATGCTGTCATAATGGGATATGTGGGCACGCTGCTACTTTTGGGTACCAGGTCATGCTGTTATTATAATCCATGTTGTATGCGGACCATATGATTTGTTGGCATGCTGGTACTTTGGGGTAACTGGACATTTTATTAATTGGGGTAGCTAGTCTGATATCTGAACATAATCAGTTATATTAGCACTCTCTGATCACATAAGGTTTTGTCTGGTTCTCTCCCTTTCAGGAGCGGACACGGGTTGCGCTACTGGAGACTTTGTACGAAGAGCTGCATATAAACACGCAGTCCATGATGGGCCTCTGTGGGGATGATGAGAAGATGGAGAATGGAGCTGGAGGAGGAGGTGGCTTTTTTGAATCCTTTAAGGTAATAAAAAGGATGTAATTTTATTTTCGTTACTAGCGTTTTTTACCTAATGCGCTGCTTGTTCAGCCAATGTGTTTCTTAATAAAGTTACAGTAATCCAAAGATAAAAATGAATTTTTAATCTGCAGAACTTTAATCTCTGGGACAATTGACTCTGGTTGGGTTCAAACTCTAGTGTGCAGAGTTGAGGGACGCCATTTTATTCCATCTCCCAGGCAGCACAATGGGGCCTATCTATCAAGCTCTGTATGGAGTTTGATGCCCCGTGTTTCTGGCGAGCCTGCAGGCTCACAAAGACCGCTGCTCCATAACCTGTCCACCTGCACTGAGCAGGCGGACAGACATCGCCGGAAATCAACCCGATTGAGTACGATCGGGTTGATTGTCACCCTCCTGCTGGTGGCCTATTGGCCGCGAGTCTGCAGGGGGCGGCGTTGCACCAGCAGCTCTTGTGAGCTGCTGGTGCAATGCTGAATACGGAGAGCGTATTGATCGCCGTATTCAGCGAGGTCTGGCGGACCTGATCCGCACTGTCGGATCAGGTCCGCCAGACTTTCTTAAATAGGGGCCAATGTCTTGAGTCGGCCCAGGGGCCAATGTCTTGAGTCGGCCCTGCTGTCAGATTTCCCATTTCTTGGTATCTGCTCCAGTCTATTAGATTTGCTGTTTGAAGTGATTCTCGTGTTTTTTTTCTTCAGGTTTTCAAATTGAGAGACTATTCCAATCCAATAGAGAATTATTGGAAAAACAGTTAATGCATGGTATTCAAATTACTTATTATAGGGGCATAACCCCCCCCCCCAAATAAATAAATAAATAAATGATTCAGACAGAGCCAGCAATTTTAAATAACTTTCCAATTTGCTTCTATGATCTAATTTGCTTCATTCTTTTTATATCCATTATTGAAAAGCATATCTAGTTACGCTAAGAGCAGCAATGCACTACTGGGAGCTAGCTGCTGATTGGTGGCTGCATATTATATACCTTCTGTCATTTTCTCACCAGATGCGTTCAGCTAGTTCCCAGTAGTGTATTGCTGCTCCTTCAATAAAGGATAGCAAGAGATAACAGAAGTAAATTGAAACACTGTTTAAAATGTTATGTTCTATCTGAAACATAAAATAAAGATTTAAGCTTTTATGCCCCTTTAAGTTGCAAACTCCACCAATATTTATAATAGGGAAAATGTGAAAGCAGTTTTCCAGTACAACTTTTGAGCAACTTTTTTCATCTTTTTTGTATTTTTCTATGCCCATAGTTTTGACCTTTTGAAAACTAATTTTGACCTCTTTTAACCCTTTTGATACTGAGCAATTTCAGTGTGACAGAGCTGTTTTTTGTTATTTGTCACTCGTAAGGGAGAATTTATCAAGTGTCATGCGGACATGGAGGACGATTTACCAAATGTCTTTCGGACCTGATCCGACAGTGCGGATCAGGTCCGACAGACATCGCTGAATGTGGAGAGCAATACGCTCTCCGTATTCAGCATTGCACCAGTAGCTCACAAGAGCTGCTGGTGCAACGCCGCCCCCTGCAGACTCGCGGACAATCGGCCGCCAGCAGGGAACTGTCAATCAACCCGATCGTACTCGATCGGCTTGAATTGTGTCGATTCCTGTCCGCCTCATCAGAGCATTTAGACTGCTGCTCCATAACTGCTGTTTCTGGTGAGTCTGAAGACACGGGCCCTCAAGCTCCATCCAGAGCTTGATAAATGGGCCTCATGATCCACTGTCGGCATTTTCATTGCACAAGCATTTTGTATGAAATGCTTGTGCAATGCCGCCCCTGCACATTCACGGCCGCTAGAAGGGGGTGTCAATTGCTATCTGCCACCTCAGAGGTTGCGGATGAGTTAAGGAGCAGCGGTCTTAAAGGGACAATAAACCCAAACATTTTCTTTCATGATTCAGGTAGAGAATACAATTTTAAACAACTTTCCAATTTACTTCTATTACCTAATTTGCTTTATTCTTTAGATATACTTTAATGAAGAAATAGCAATGCACACAGTGAACCAATCACAGGAAGCATCTATGTGCAGCTACCAATCAGCAGCTACTAAGCCTATCTAGATATGCTTTTGAGCAAAGAATATCAAGAGAATGAAGCAAATTAGATAATAGAAGTAAATTAGAAAGTTGTTTATAATTGTATGCTCTTTCTATATCATGAAAGAAAAAATTTGGGTTTCATGTCCCTTTAAGACCTCTGCTTCTTAACTCTTGTTTCCAGCAATCTGGAAACTATGGGGGTAGATTACAGCATCTGCTGCTTCATAAATCTACCCCATTGTCTTTACACAGGAATTTCATCTTTTGTTTTCTGTGAGGTACGTACACAAATCATACCTTGGGGCATATTTATTATGGTGCGAGCGGACATGATCCGCATACGCTGTCGGCATTTATCATTGCACCAGCAGTTCTTGTGAGCTGCTGGTGAAATACTGCCCCCTGCAGATTCGCAGCCAATCGGCCTCTAGCAGGGGGTGTCAGTCAACCCGATCGTATTCAATCAGGTTGATTTCTGTCGATTTCTGGCCGCCACCTCCAGACAGGTTATGGAGCAGCGGTCTTTAGACACGGGGCATCAAGTTCCATACGGACCTTGATAAATATGCCCCCTTGTCTTTTTGTTTTGTTTTTTAACTGACCATGCATTTTTAGAAATAAACTTTAGATTGCAGAAATACCATAATATAGGCAAAAACACCACCATATGAAATGCAAAAACAAATGACATTTTTGTCTAATCTTCTATGGTACGGTAACTGTATATATATCTTTAAAATAGGACATCTTGGAGAGGGGACCAAGTGTGACAAACAATATCTCATGTCATTTATTTTTCATGTTATAATACAGCTTTTATACTTTTATGTATATAGTACCATCAGAAAGATAGTACAGTACTGTAATCAGAAAGTTAATAGTTGTTGGTTTAAATAAATATAGATTAACATTTGCATTTTAGAGCACATAAATCAAACCAAAGACGAGAAGATTGTGACTTAATGGAGGGGAAAAATGTAATTTTTAATCATTTTATTAAAAAAAAAATTATTAATGAAAAATTCTGAATAATTCTGGATTTTGGAATTGGGGAATTTGTACCTGTATTTAGATTAAGACATTAAAGATATATTTTTCAATAGGACAACATATGTATAAAGAAATATCACTATATTACACCAGTCAGACCACTTGGTATTATATGTATGGTTTATATTTTTGAACCATATTATTTACGCAGTATAAAGAAGCCTTTGATACCTGTTGGGATACATATCAAGTAGTCTCTCTCCTCTGTTGTGCTGTAGAATCTAAAGAGCTCATCTGAGAACAACACAGCTGGTTTTATTATAAATATCTGTATGGGAAAAACAGCTATGATTGGTAAAGGCTCATTCATTAGTGTTCTCAAGGCAACTAAAGTGGTTCTTTCAACAATTATCCTTTTTTAAATAGACACTTCAAGGATGGCTATTGAGATTTTGATAAAGTAATGTAAGGGAGAGCCCGAGCGTGTGCAATAGATGAGCACTATAGAGTACAGCATGTGTATAAGACTAAAGCAGATAAAAATAACCTTGTAATGTCAACCCAAGGTTGCATGCTATTGCATACCCTTAATGAGTAATTTGTCTGATTTAATGTAAATGCTTCTTTGATTAGAGGTGAAGTGCAAGGAGTAGACATAATGGCCCATTTATATTCAGTGGGCATACAAGGTTCCCAGGCAGGGATCCTGTCCACTTGTGTTTGTGGAGACTGAGGCAGCACCTTCTGCCAGAATAACTTGTGGAGCCCCAACCCTCTGCTCTTGCATGTATTGCTTGGCATTTATCATGATATAAGTCATGTTAAAGAGACATGAAACCCAAATATTTTCTTCAGATAGAACATATTTTTAAACAACTTTCTCAGTTTCTTCTACTATTACATTTACATTGTTCTCTTGTTAACCTTTGTTGAAAGAACAGCAACGCACTACTGGTTGCTAGCTGAACACATTAAAGGGACACTGAACCCAAAACATTTCTTTTGTAATTCAGAAAGAGCATGCAATTTTAAGCAACTTTCTTATTTACTCCTATTATCAATTTTTCTTCGTTCTCTTGCTATCTTTATTTGAAAAAGAAGGCATCTAAGTTTTTTTTTGGTTCAGAGCTACGGATGTGAGCTTGGTGATGTTTTATTGATGCGAACTTCAGTCTTTACCAAATAAGGGCTCACTTCCATTGAGCCGTAATTAGGTTTGCGTTAACTTACACCTACACGAAAAGAGTGACTGCACGCACACAATGTGCAAAATATTTCAATGGAAACTTGGTACTTAAAGGAACAGTTCACACACATAATGTTTTATTTTTAATTGAAAGTTATTTATAATTAGCATATGACAGACTGAAACAATAAATAAGAAAGTTTGCCTAAAAAATTATATTTGTTTTTTTACTGCGATGAATTTAACAGGCTTGTCTATACCCTTGCTTGTCAAATTAATACGTACATTTAGCCCTTTCATCGCTGTTGTGACCCGCCCTCAACATGCTGGCACTCAGAAGTGTGAACACAGACGAGCACTGCATAAAAGCTTGTCTGTGTTCTTCATTGCAGGTTTAATTTTAGCGGTCTAAGAAGTCATGGACCATCCACAGTCGCAACCGGGCACAGTCTGCAACAATATCATATGGGCCTGATACAAACCGCACCACCGCTGTGTGCCTGCCTAACACAGTTTTGGAGCAGAGACACAGCGGTGGTGCAGTTTGTATCAGTCCCATATGATATTGTTGCAGACTGTGCCCGGTTGCGACTGTGGATGGTCCAGTGTGTGTGTGTCATTATTTGGTTGAACAAGCGATTTGCATAGTAACTCATCTGCTCCTATTTGTCTATATAGAGACAGATGCGGTGCTGCTGTGCCCAGAAGAGTTCTCATCTGCCCCACCTTGCCCTGCACACGATATCCTGCACAGTTCTCACAAAGACACTTGGTGCAAGGAGTGCAGCCTGAGCAATCTGTTTTGCCTCATCTGTACTAAAAAGTAGCAAATGTGTACTTTGTTCCCAGCATTATCATAGGAGTTATACAACCAACTGTACTCTGCCTGTCTTGATCTCCTCTCTCACGCAAAGTCTCTGCTATTTGATTTTACAGTAATAAAATTGTCTGTAGTCTCCCCATATCTGTTCTGTATTTGAGTGAAGAAGAAACATATTTGTGAAATATCAGTTGGGTATTAATTATAAATATAATCAAGCAGATGACATCCTTTAGGTTTGGCAAGTTCAAGAAGATGGTTCTCCGTGTGTGGGCTGGAGCTAGGGTATCTCTTACTAAACTGGACAGATCTGGTATACACAGTTTTATATCTGAGCTTTATAATGGTTTCCCATTTATTGCTTGTTCATATTTCACTAGGAGCAGAGGTGAAGGTAGATATTGCATAGTTTAATGGATGACATGAAGTCTTTGAAACGTGTTCTTGCTATGGCTATATACATTGGTCTTGGTGTCATGATTTAATTGTGGACTTTTAATTGTGTATTTTAATAGTAGAGATTACACTGCTTATAATATTAATTTAGTCATTTTGAGCGATTAGAAATTCCCATTGGAGTATCCTAGTATCAAATGTAATAGATCTGAGACTATAAAATTGGAAAATGTATTTGCTATTTCAGCTCCAAAAATAAATGTTATGTTATTTAAAAACCAAAAATATTTTTTTTAATTCTATGTTGTTATTTCAAAACCAACTCTAACAGCTAGATGTGTTGGCATACATTTTCAATGTAAAAAATTGGAAAATTCATTTGCTATTTCAGCTGCAAAAATAAATGTTATGTTATTTAAAAACCAAAAATAAAAAGCTAGATGTGTTGGCATACATTTGATTTGGTGTTGAAATCACAACATACAATTTAAAATTTCATTTTTGGTGTTCAAATTTATTTTTGGAGTTGGAATAGCAACATAAAATTTGTTTACATTGCAAATGTATGCCAACACATCTAGCTGTTAGAATTGGTTGGTGTTGAAATAGCAACATAATTTTTTTTTCTAATTATTCAACTTTTACATTGCCAATGTATGCCAACGCATCTAGCTGTTAGAGTTGGTGTTGAAATAGCAACATAGCATTTAAAATTTAGTTTTGGTATTGAAATGGCAAGATCAAATTTATTTTTGGAGTTGGGATAGCAACATCACATTTGTTTACATTGCAAATGTATGCCAACACATCTAGCTGTTAGAATTTATACAATGCTCTAATCTTGGTTTTATTTCTGCTTTTGGTTTTATTTCAGTTTTATTTCACACTATATTACCATCAAAATTCCTAATTGTTTTCTATAACCCCTGTTTGTGTATTCAGCCACAATCTCCAAGCAACAAACAGGGGTTATAGAAAACAATTATGAATTTTGATGGTAATATTTTTTTTAGTACTGATAATTTGGTTATTTTATTTATAAATAATCACCCATACAATTACACAGAAAATAGAAAAAATTGTTTTCTATACCCCCTGCTTGTTGCTTAGAGATTGTGGCTGAATACAGAATGAGCATTTCTAAGGGAAATGATTTGCATATCATTAGATAAGTGGTTTGGATAGGCTGTGGGGCGTGGTAAAGTATCATGGAAGTACAGCCCTTTTGCTTGGGTGTTCCATAATTGTCAAGCTGCAACTACAAGCAGTGTTACAAAAGGTAAATTTTATACAGAATTTTACAAAATGTATTCATTAGTATACATTTTTATAGTCATGACAACTGCACAATTGTAGATACTGGAGTTTATTTCACTGAGTGTACTGGTCCTTTAAATGGAGCCGTAAACTACTTTTAGCTGTCGGTCTCTTCGGTAGCTTGCGGCTCCATTTTTTAAAGACTCAATGGAAGCGAGCCCAATGTGATGTGCTATTATTCAGATCAGTATCACAGTGTGACTGTGCACTTTATTTACTCACTTCTATTTCTTCTGCACTGTTCTCTCTGTCTGTAGCGAGTGATTAGAAGCCGCAGCCAATCCATGGATGCAATGGGGCTTAGCAATAAGAAGCAGCACACCGTGTCAACAAGCCATAGCGGAAGCTTTGGACATAACCCAGACACTCCCAAACCCCCAGGAATAGTAAGTTATTGTGAAGCTTAAGTTTGTATTGAACCCCCTGCCGAGGTAACCATGCTATAAAAAGTTTTCATGGCTAATAGTTTTTGGGTGTCAGTATCTGAGCAATATTTAGTCAAGTTGTTGAAAACAGTTGAAAATTCCCCCGTGATACAACACAATTATGGACCACACATAGAGCTGTAATCACAGGAGATAAATTAGGGCAGATGGAATGTGTCAGCTGGTTTTATCAGAACCATCAGTTTAAGAGATTTTAAGATCATTTTTATTTGAAAATAAATTGCTCGGCCAGGTTAGCACTTTCTACATACAGAAATTTTATTTTTTATTTGCTAGTTGAGTTAGAGAAGGGAAACATAGTTTATTGCTCCATGATTAGAGATAATTACTTTGTAAGAATTAACAAATGCAGGAGCAAGTAGTGTTAGAAGGATTCAAATCATATGTACCTGTCTTGGCTTGAAAACACGAAGCAAAGTGTCTTTATTCACTACGTTATTTGTTAAAAAAAACATGGAATGCTACTTTTTAACAGATCTTATTTAATGTTAGTTCATGAGTTACCTCTAGTAATTATACTAAGCAGTCAGACAAACACTTCCTATAAGTTACTGTCAGGGTTGTCCTAGATGTGTATATTATATAGTTATCACCAAATATTGCCAATAGACACTTCCTATAGGATGGAGCATGAGGTTGTCATATCACACAGTTATAAAAGGGCTAATATTTGTGGCCACTAGGCACTAATGTCTGCTAGGTACCAGCAAGGGACATAAGACCCAAGATATTTATATAATAACTAAGGGGTTCTCGCTAAAGGTCACCAACAGACACAACCTTTAATGGATATGGCAAACTAGATGTCTATATTACAGAATATATATGAAAGTATCATTGAAGACTATAAGAAAACTTATTAAGTCAGAGACATTTGTATTACACAACTATGTGCTTATTATCACTGAAGGTCAACGATAGACATTTCCCATAATGAACATGGAGTTGTAGATGTTTATATCCTACAAGGGACATGGGGTCTTAGATTATCATCTCACACAGTTATTTGGGGATTATCAATTAAGGTTATCAGTTTATCTTTTCTATAAAATACTTGTAGGGACAGGGTGATCAAGAGTTTTATCACCACAAGTTATGGTTATACAATTTCTACAAGGAACATGTGGGGTCCAACATAAGCATGATAATATTTTTTTTGGTTTTGAATCTGTTTTGCTATTAATAACATTTCTTATTAAACCCATTCTGTGCATGACTCATTTTCTCTTCTTTTTTCCTCCTTCCCTCTTTTTTTTGCTTTGCTCCTCTCTCACTATGTGGCGATTTAAATGTCTGCTTTTGGCACGGTCTTATGTTACCATTTCTTCCATTGTTTCTCTTTTTCCCCTCAAATCATCTGCATCATCTTCGATTTATTTATCATATGTATTTCCTTATATTACCCTTTATCTCTCTAACCCCCCCTTTTATCACTAACATTATCTCTCCTCCTTTGTCTTTGTGTTATCCAACACTCCAAACTTCCACCTGCCCTGTCTACCTGTGCTTTGCTCTCTTATGCTTGTCAGTCATTGCTGGTGCCAGGGAAAGCGCCCAATAGGCATGGACGCCGCGGCAGTGCCATAGGCATAGGAACCATAGAAGAGGTGGATGCTTTTCTTCAACTGTCTGACTCTGCTTTGCATGATGAGATTACTGGAGCTGCAAAGGATTGTATTGGGAATATACTGAAATTATTTATCTTACATTCTCATTACCCAACCACCTCACGTCCCATATGTCACTATTGAATCTAATGTTGATTTTTGTACCCTATATTTATGACAGCTGAACTAGGGCAGGAGATGCCAGATCCTGCTGGTGTTGTACATTATGTGTGAAAACATTGTAACAGCCCAGTGTTTTTAGTGTGTCTGTCATACAATTGTGTCCTGCTGGTCAGGATACACTTTATTAGGGTAACAGTTACAGTGGGTTTTTGACATGTTTTCCCCAGTACAATCCTTGCTAAGGCCTTGACTGACTTCACTGAGCTATAGACTGAAATGGTTCTAGATCCTAACAATTCATGGTACACAAATATGACCACAAAATGAATTATCAAGGGTGTTGATGGTACTAGTGGATAATCTCATCTTTATAGTTCTGCAAAAAAATAATGGACAACCAGCGGTTGACAGGGGCAGGGAAGTAGGCGGGGTCTCTCTGTGCCCACTTCAGCAAAGCCCCAACTTAGACTCTATCCTCTACCTCACTCTAATCCTTTCCAAAGCTCTGCAATTGTATTTTTGTTTCACAAATGTGCAGTGATTTTACCCCCTGGCTGCTCGTCATAAACAAAGAGCATTCATTTTAGGTCCCTTTAAGTGCCAGTAACATTCACAAAGTAATGAGTTTTATTTTACAGCACATGCACCATTGAAGCCTCACACTATTACATATATGGAAGCTTGCAGAAAAAAAGAGACAGCACGAGCAGTTCCATCTTTTCAAGGCGCCATATTATATTTGTAAAGGACTGAATCATACACATCCTTTAAAAACATAGCCGTTGTTTGGTGGACCTTAGAAACTAGACCTTTACATGTCCATTGTTTTGAGACATTTTGCTGGATAGCCAGTTAAAATATTGGACATCTGCCAACCCTACTTATCTTTTACGTATTCATACATGAGTTTTATATTCAGAATCCTCCGTCTCCTTGCTCTGCACCATTGATGCGCCTCTCTTAATTGTAGGAACCTTTAATGCTTGGGTTTAATAATTCAGGGTGCACAACCCTCCTAGAATTACCACAGCCTACACAAATATAAGAGAACCTTGCTTGTGACTAACATTGCATGAGCAGCACAGACTTAATAGAGATCACATGTAGCTCATATCTCACATGAGAGATGTAAATAAAGCTTAAACACAATCACAAGAAAGCACAAGTAACACAGATATCACATTAGGCACTTGTTAATACATATAAAGTATTCAATATGGTAAATTTACTGTAGAAAATGTTCTCAAATTCAATAAAACAAAAAGACCACAATTGTTATTCAATCATGAGAATTCTTGCCAACATAAAGACTTGAATGATAGTGGTTTAGTATAGAGATGTCCATCAGAAGGTGATTTAAAGAGTCATTTCTAATAGAATTAACGATCTGCATCTGGTATAACAAGTAGTTGGAAACATATTAAGGGGAAACATTTGGTAATACTAGTTGTAAAGAGTTTTCTGACCCTTTGTGCAAAGGCGAATGAGCTACAAATAAGCTAAGTCCATTTATGAAATCATATGACAATCCAAAACGCATTGAGATTTACATTAAGATTAATATAAACTGAGCACAAAATTGCCATTTTTTTCTCCCTGGTTTACTCCAATGAAAGTTGAAAACAACATTCTGCTACAGTACTGTGTTATCTTTTTTGTCTGCCATTTTAATGGCTATCAACCAGCTGAAAATGATTAACAAACTCAGCCTGATTTGGTCCTATAGGTTGCACGTAGATCATAATTCATATGAGTCTTCATCTGTCTATAACAGGGCTTTCCTGCTTTAGCCATTCAGCTAGCAATGAGACTGCAGCATATAGGTGTTAAATACAATGCAAGTTGTAGCCCTTAAAAATAGGAAGGCATTTTACACCATGTGTTCTAGATAATGTCACATCATTGCTCTTGATAGCTGTGCATGAACGTGAGAGTTCTTGGAGCACAAAGAATATATTTATTTTTATTTTACTAACCTTGCCAGACATTATATGAATATTAACCTTACTTTCTGAAATTATGAGTATAAAAACAGTTATATTGAAGCTCTTCACCTGGGGCAAAAATGTGTTATTGATAAAATCAGTTATTTATTGCTGAAATATTTTCCAAGGTTAGAGATTAGAGGTCACTGAAATAGACATGTTTAATCATGAGGGGTCTGGGGGCAGGAAGATTGGGGTCTCACACTTTATAGTGGGGAAAGGCAGAGGGCACTCATGTTACAGTGAGGAAGGTGCAGGCTGACAGAATATATTGGGTGAGGGTTGAGGATTCACATGTTATCGTGGTATAGTGGGGGAAACAGAAGCTCATAAATTATAGTGGGGGAAGCTTGGGGACCTTACATATTATTATGGGGAAAGCTGGGGCTCACAAGTCATAGTAGCGGAGGTTAAGGACATTAGTTATATTAGGGGAGGCTGGGGGACTCACACATTATTATGGGGAAAGCTGGGGCTAACAAGTCATAGTAGGGAAGTTAAGGACGTTAGTTATATTAGGGGAGGCTTCGGGGCTCACACATTATTATGGGGAAAGCTGGGGCTAACAAGTCATAGTAGGGAAGGTTAAGGCTCAGATGTTATATTCTGGGAGGCTTGTGGGCTCACACATTGTTATGGAATGCTGAGGCTCAGATGTCAGTTATAATAGGGGGGGCTTGTGGGCTCACACATTGCTATTGTGAATGCTGAGGCTCAGATGTCAGTTATAATAGGGGAGGCTTGTGGGCTCACACATTGCTATTGTGAATGCTGAGGCTCAGATGTCAGTTATAATAGGGGAGGCTTGTGGGCTCACACATTGCTATTGTGAATGCTGAGGCTCAGATGTCAGTTATAATAGGGGAGGCTTGTGGGCTCACACATTATTATGGGAAAAGCTGGAGCTCACAAGTCATAGTAGGGAAGTTAAGGATGTTGGTTATATTAGGGGAGACTTGGGGGCTCACACATTGTTATAGTGAATGCTGAGGCTCAGATGTCAGTTATAATAGGGGAGGCTGGGGGGCTCACGCATTGTAATGGGGAGGGCATTAAGTAAGAGTTTTGGGTTCTTGCAATCTGGTAACTTGAACGTCACATTGAAAAACTTTAATATTTTCCAGTCACTGATTGTTCCAGGCAAAAGTCCAACAAGAAAGAAATCTGGTCCTTTTGGTTCCCGGCGGAGTAGTGCGATTGGCATAGAGAACATCCAAGAAGTCCAGGAGAAAAGGTGAGAGATTACTAAACCTGTTTTAAGTACACTTTGGGCACATTGCTATAGGTCATTCTTATTGGAGGAATACATCAGAGTTTAATTAATGTCTATCTATGACACTCTTGCTATGCTGGAAACAGAAAATAGACACAAAAAATATAAAAAAGAAGTGTGACCATTTATCACCCCCAAAAACTCTTAGGTTGGATATCTACTCTGTAATAGAATCATTTGCTAAAAAACAAATTTGTCACATCCAAGTCCTTTTTCATCTAGCTACCCTCTCATCAACACATGTACATCTGGAATTTGGAGTTAGATATCAAATGGATACCAAAGAATTGATCACTTTCATCTCAATACTTTGAGTTTTGCTTTGAATACCACTTACCCTTGTCGTATTTTTTTCTGGGATATCATCACATTCCTCATAAGTTTACCATAAGCCTTTGCAAGACTATTCCTTTGTTGATTTGCTCTAAACTCACTTTTTTGTGAATCACATGATTAATGTAAGGCTACAATAAACGGATAGCTTCACACTATTTACCAAACCTCTGGAGCTGCTGTTGGAAATTACCTCTTGTTTTACCAAATGAATCTTTCTTCTTTGAAAACACAATAAATCCTGTAAAAATAATACACCTATTCCCTATGCATTACTCCTGACTGTCTACAGTCCTTTCTCTTCACTAATTTAAAAACTGGTGTTCTTATTTTTAACCCAAGAATCAATTTTGTTATGGGATGTTCATTTAAACGTTAAAGGATTCCAACAATGATCAAATAATGCCCTTTAATAATGTAAAACAGATGAAGCGTGTAATACTGCACCTCATTACCCAGCACCTGTTGAGCATGGCGCTAATTTACTATAGAACACATTTTCCTATTTACCAAGGACTAATTTTAATTTTGACCTAAGAGATATGCTTTAGCACATATAAACAGTTCTAAATCATAAATCAAAATGATAAGTTAGACATCTTACCCGTTACACTGCAAGAGTGCTGCTGCCCTTAAGAAGTTTAAAGGGTTGGTTAATGGTATATTAAATACACAAAAATGTAAATGTATTCCCTAGATGTTGAAAAGGTTCAGTTTATAAAATTATAAAATAATATTTGATGTCTCACTGTTCTGTGATGCACCACTCACACAAGATTAATATCTCCAGACCATTATATTCATTGTCCAATAGGAACTATCATTTAAAAGACCTTATGAGAATGTGCACATGCAGAATAATACAGTAAATATTAATGACGATTTGGCTTTATTGAAGCAATGCCACGGACAATGTCTGTTTAACAGAGGATTTTGCACATTTGAGTCAGCATTGTGGTTATGGTGTGCACAGCTCTCGGTTTATTTAGCAACAAGGAATGAAAGTTCCTGGAAACCTCTTATAAAAAATAGGCTTCCCCTTTTTAAATCTCACTATGCATACACACATATATATATATATATATATATATATATATATATATATATATATATATATATATATTTTACTAGTGTGACCCTTTGGATTATTATTAATATCAATATTAAAAGATTATATTTTTTTATACAAATATTCAGGTTCTGGTAAATCACCATAGTACACGTATGATGCATGTTTATTGGGTGTGTTATTTAAACTTAAAGGGACAGTCTACACCAGAATATTTATTGTTTTAATCCCTTTATTACCCATTCCCTAGTTTTGCATACCCAACACAGTTTTATAAATACACTTTTTACCTCTGTGATTATCTTGTATCTAAGCCTCTGCAAACTGCCCCTTATTTCAGTTCTTTTGACAGACTTGCATTTTAGCCAATCAGTGTGGGCTCTTAGGAGCTCAATGTTATCTATATGAAACACATGAACTAACACCCTCTAGTGGTGAAAAACTGTCAAAATGCCCTGAGCTAAGAGGCAGCCTTCAAGGGCTTAGAAATTAGCATATAAACCTCCTAGGTTTAGCTTTCAACTAAGAATACCAAGAGAACAAAGCAAAATTGGTGATAGAAGTAAATTGGAAAATTGTTTACAATTACATGCCCTATCTGAATAATGAAAGTTTGTTTTGGACTAGACTGTCCCTTTAACCTTTTGCGCTTTTTTAGCTTCATTTGAATGTTGAAACACAATATGTAATAAAGCGATATCCATATATACATACAATACATCCTATATAAAAGGCCCCACTTAGCTTTCCCTTGAATTGCATAGATAGTATGATATAGTGATCCCTTCTTGATGGATCTCAAGAAAAAAAGCATTACTGGTAACAACATTTTAAATAACTGAGATTTAATTTTTTTTACAGCCCATGCTATACCACTATGTATGCAGGTGATTACAGCTAGTGTTTTTTGTACCTGTCACATTGGAATAGGCTGCTGTTACATTAACCGTTATAGTGGTTTTGGGGCATTTGTTTTTTGTGTAATATTTCTGAATCAATAATGCATTAGTGGAGATGTCCATGAGTTGACATAAATTACCCAAAGCTTGTGTTTGTTTGACAGAGAAAGTCCAACTGGCCCCCAGAAAACACCAGACAATGGTAATGCTTATCAGGAGCCAAAATCTGAGAACTCCTCCAATCACAGCTCACCTGAGATGCCCACTACAAAAAACAGGTAAGTTACATGGTTTGTCTTGTCGCATGTGGTTAGACACACAATGCGCATAACTTACAATAAAAAGACTATTGAAAGGTATTATGACTATATTTTAATGGCAGTAAACGTTTTCAAAAATTCCAATGAAGATAGGATTATGGTATTTTATTTTCTCTTTACAGAATAGAATCTGGAAATAAATCAGAGCAACAGAGGGACTTCTCACGCTCCTCCTCTAGCGCCAGCAGTTTCGCTAGCGTGGTAGAAGAAAATGAGATGTTGGATGAGGAAGACACAGGAATGGTACTTTCTAAGAGATTATATTGTAGATACTGTGTTGGAACACTAGTCTTATAGTCTTATAACTGTGACAACATTTGGTGTGGACAACTTTGGAGTATCTATTGAACATTCATAGCAAGAAACCCTATGTGCCTTAGTGATATTTTATTCTTCAGAATGACTGTATCATTGTGCATAAAACATGTGCCAAATTATCTTCCTTACTCTGATTGGCCACTTCACAATCAATACTTATTTGTAACAGATTTCTGTGTGACTTTCCACATAAACAACCTATTCCAGTGAATCACATCTTTCAATTCTGCAGTGTACACAATATTATCTTTTACGGACTGGCACATAATAGGCTCATAAATGTGTTTCTGTTTCAGGATACTGTGTCATCATCAGGTACACCCCACAAAAGAGACTCCTTCATATACAGCACTTGGTTGGAAGACAGCACAAGTAGTGTCAGCACTACCAGTGGAGGAAGTTGCCCAGGTACACTGATACCGTAATATATAACTCAATACATTTGCATTTTTTTGCAGGTCAGGGGACATACCCTTTGAAAAGCCTCTTGAGAAACTAAGCTCCTTTGTTGTGACCAGTTGGGGAGAGCTATATCAACAGTCACTGTGTGCATGTAGAGGGACAGAGTGCTGAATCCTGCATGATTAAGAGCTGCACAAATTAAATAAAGTAATGAAAGCCTATTACAAATTTGCTTTACTACACTATTAATCAGACCTTGGATGTAAAGTGCCTTGAAGCATAGAATGATTGTTTGCATAGCTTATTCTAAAGTGATAGAGTTGAAAGGCAGTAACCACATATAAATAATTATCTTCGTATATCTTTGTCAGATTCTGAATCAGCTTTATCGGGCTAATGGAGTTGGCCAGATAGTCTCTTCATGAGTCATGTAATCCAGAGAATAATGTCTCACTCTTCATTAAGGATGTTGAATGAATTTTGTGAAAGGAGCATAACTTCTTCCTCTCATACTTTGTCTCAGTCACTAAAGGATTCACAGCTCAGATCTCCCCTGCGGTGGTTAGAACTCATGACTGTTCTTTGTGATTATTTTTATCCTCATTTCCTGTCCTCAGGTCTCTCTCGTTCCCAACCAGATGTCCAAGAGTCTGGAGACCCTTCATTCCCAGAAATCAAAATACAGTTGGAAGAAACAGAGCATCACAAAACCAACCAAGTGAGTGCTCCCTCTGTCGCTGTGTCTGAAGATCATTGCAGAGTTTAGTGCAGGAAATAGTGTGTTCCTTTGTTAAAGGGAAACTTTAATCAAAAACAACATTAATTCAGAAAAGGATGATTAGTTTTGTTTTAAATAAAGTTTTGTTTTCTTTATTGTCACTGATTAAGTATGTAGGCAGCCATCTTGAGTTACATTAGTTAGTACAAAGCTAAACACAAGAGGGAACTCAAAAAAAGTTCTTACTTGTCTTACTTACTTGTCTGGTACTGTTCCTAAGTCTAATGATGTCCCTATTTGCACCCTGTTGGCACGAGGCGCTAGCGGCAAACCCAATGCATTATCCGATTTGTTATGCACCCAATGACCTCACGGAGACACAGACCAACCAGATGTGCACTGTAATTCACCCATCTTCACTATTTGTTTTTGCCTCTGCCTGGGGGGTTAGGGGGGTGCCCCGCCGATCCTCTGGCATCCACCCCAAGTGAACCTTCGCCCCCCTTATACCCCCCATGTGGAGGCAAAAATAGAAAGTGAAGATGGGGTAATTACAGTACCCATCGTATATATGGTGTAACATGTATGTGTGTTACAAGGCGTTAGCGCTCATCTCGAACGGACCAATCCGATCATACATAGGAGAGAGGCATTAATGCAGGATCTGATGGCCCGTGACAACCAATCGGATAATGCATTGGGATTGCAACTAGCGCCTAGTCTGTTGGCTTATCCCCACATAAGAAATGATTGGTTACAAATCAGCTGATTGTTGTCATTTCAGATCAGCTGATTGTTTTTGCTGTTAGGATATAAATAAAGTTGTTGTTGTTTTTTTTATTTTTTTATTGAGAGACAATATTAAAATGTGACAGGTACATGTAAGCATATTATGACACATACATTTCTGTTACAAAGCTTAATCAGTTGTACAATGAAAATGAGATACAAACCCAAAATGTTTCTTTCATGATTCAGATAGAACATACATGTATAAACAACTTTCCTATTTACTTCTATTATCAATTTAGCTTCATTCTTTTGGTATAATTTTATAAAGGAGCAGCAATGCACTAGTGGGAGCTAGCTGACCACATCAGTAAGCTAATGACAAGAGGCATATACATGCAGCCACCATTCAACAGCTAGCTCCCAGCTCCTAAGCCTACCTAGGTATGCTTTTCAGAAAAAGGTTCCAAGAAAAGCAAATTTGATAAGATAAATAAATTGGAAATTTGTTTAAAATTGTATTCTCTCTCTCTCTGAATCATTAAAGAAAAAAATGTGGGTTTCATATTCCTTTAAAAAAAAAAAGAAAGAAAATACAGGTTACCATATTTATATGTGCCCCCCCCCCCCATTCACTAACAACATCTACACTTACATGTGGTTATAAGAAAATACATAAAATTACAATATAAATCTAGGTCTATGAAAAATCTAAATATAACCTGCCCAATAAGAATCAATCTGCAGGTTGTCTAAGTAATACCTGTGCAGCAATAATGCATGGGGGAAAAAGAGCTCTCATTTTTCTACCTCCTGAACCTAGTAAGGCCTCTCATGAACCCTAAATACCACCTGTAAAAGACATAGGAGGTTTATTTAAGTAATAATAGAGCCCTTGGTATATATTTTAAAACTGTAAATTACAACATAACAGTGCTATAAACAAGCTGATTGATCAACAAACTAGAGGAATGTATCTATAAGTAGAGGAGGATATGTATATATATATATATATATATATATATATATATATATATATATATATATATATAAATTGTGACAGAACCCAAGGCATAGTATTGGAAGGTGTCTATATTCCCCCAAAAGTGCTGCAGTGCAGGGTATGGTCTGACAACCCCAGGGAGAATAGTTGTGTTTGTTTAACACATAAAGAAAATATGTGATTTATTTCTGGGTCCCTGGGGTGGAGCATTTGGAGAGTAGGGCGGACCAGTGCTCCACCCTGCAGTTTGCAGGCAGTACATCATGTGAGAAAGTCCAGTCCAGGAATTCCGTCTCACGCAGCTAGCTATTCACCTGCATGTGGTAGTTGACAGCAGGTGCTAATAAAAATCCACAGTCAGGGATTCAGTCAAAATGCCAGCAGTAAGGGAAACTGCAACACTCTCCTGAGAGACTGAGAGAAATTATCTCTAAAGGAAAAACAAAGTTTGAAAGGTCTGTGCATTTTTGTTTTTGGGAAAAGCCAACTTAATGCAGATAGTTGTACTTGTTAGTAAGTGCTTAGTGGAACAAGCCTCTTTTGTTTTGTTTATGTTTATTTTGCCTGTTTTTGCCAGACCTGTTAATAAACAGACTAAAATTTTATAAAGCTACAACCTTGTGTGGTGTTTCCAGCTTTGAAGACTGTGTGATTGCAAGATCCAAGGTCACATATGGTGGAGAATGCGGGCAACACACTGATAGTCTGTTAAGGAAACAATACCACGCTTAGAAATGGAGGCAGTTGTACAGGCTTTACTACAGGCTACGGCTGCACAGCATCAGGC
Source organism: Bombina bombina (assembly GCF_027579735.1). Lineage (NCBI taxonomy): Eukaryota > Metazoa > Chordata > Amphibia > Anura > Bombinatoridae > Bombina > Bombina bombina. The sequence continues at coordinate 26,663,502 of NC_069506.1, read as the reverse complement.
CACTGCCACACAGCAACAGGCCACTGCCACACAGCAGCAAGCTACATCCACCCAGCAAGAAAATATTTCAGTACTACAACAACTGGTATTAACACAAAGAGAGGAACAGCAGAATATCACATGTGCCATGCAGCAGGAGATCCATGGCCTATGTGAGAGACTAGGCAGTTGCGCTGCAGAAATACCACATAGTTCTAAGGCTCTGAGAGTGAGATTCTATTTGCAAAAGATGGTGGCTACAGATGATGTGGAGGCTTACCTGATGGCTTTTGAAAGGACAAACGAAAGAGAAGGGGGGCCTGCGTCTGAATGGGCAAGCCTCCTTGCACTATTTCTGAGTGGAGAACCTCAGAAGGCATATTATGATTTGGACACTGAGCAGGCCAGTGACTACAAAAAGCTAAAAGCAGAAATCTTGGCCAGCCTGGGAGTAAGGACAGCAGTGAGGGACCAGCGATTTCACACCTGGACTTATAATCAAGAAAAAGCTGTGCGGTCACAGATGTTTGACTTGATACATCTCGCCCGGAAATGGATACAGCCAGAGGTCAACTCAGCTAATCACATTATGGAACAACTCATGATGGACCGGTTCATGCGAGGATTGCCTGTTTCCCTACGGCGGTGGGTCAGCCAGAGTGAACCTAAAACTGCTGATGGTCTAGTTGCCCTGGTGGAACACTATTTGGCTGCAGAAGAGTTTCTACAAATACCCAACCAAGAAAGACCTAAAACCCCAAAGATCCAGAGTCCCTGTAAATTGGGTAAGACTGTTCCGGGTAAAAGGGGGTCTCGGGAGGAGCAAATGGGTTTCTACAACCCTAGGGACATTACAGCAAGGTGCAAGAGTTTTGTGAGGCAGGAAGAGTCCACAATAGCCTCAAAGATTTTGTCTAATGCTAATATTAAATGTTTTCAATGTAAAGAGTATGGACATTTTGCAAATTTTCTAGGATGTTGCTATGGAATGTAATGTTGGCAACATGAGGGACAATTATTCATTGTTCTCTATTTCAGTATATGCAGTTACCAAAAATGATTGCCTAAATGGCCACCCTTGGTGCACTGTAAGGGTAGAAGGAAATTAAATTAAAGCTTTGCTGGACTCTGGTAGCATGGTTATGCTCATAGACAAGGGTCTGTTGAGAAATATTCCTATTGATAATGACCAAAGCTCAGATATTGCCGGTGTCCATGGGGACATATATAAGTATCCAACTGCTGAAGTACTTATTGAGACACAAAATGGCCCTATAAATCATAGAGTTGGTTTAGTAGATACATTAGTCCATAAAATGATAAAAGGCAGAGATTTTCCCAATTTTTTTAATCTATGGGATGCTGCTGCAAAAAGTTCACCGGATTCAGTAGAGGGCACTGTTTGTGATTGTCCCTTTTCTGATTTATTGGGGGATGACTTAGACAAAATAACTGCTGATAGAGGGAAAAAGTCAACCCCTATGGAAACCCTAGTTGGAGGTAACACTGAACAGAATAATACAGGTCAATCTAATATATCTGAACCTGATGTAGAAATAACTGACCTAGAGGATAGCCCAAAAAACTTTAGGGCTACACAATGGGAGGATCTAACTTTAGCTGTGGCTAGAAACCATATCTACATAAGAAATAGTACCCCCGTTAATCCTGATAAAGCCCTCACCTATCCATATTTTGAAGTGGAAAATTATTTATTATACAGAGTTGGAAAAAAGGAGTCTGACAAACAGCTATTAGTACCCCAGGCATATCAACACACTGTATTAAACCTGGCACATAGCCACATACTTGGGGGACACTTGGGGATTGAAAGAACAAGAGAGAGAATTCTTAGGAGTTTTTTGGCCAGGTGTAATGGCATCTTTCACAAATTATTGTTCTTCTTGTCCTGAATGCCAATTAACTGCCCCTCTTACAGCAAACCGTAGCCCCTTGGTGCCCTTACCCATCATTGAGGTCCCATTTGAACGCATTGGTATGGATTTTGTAGGTCCTCTTGTAAAGTTTGCAAGGGGACACCAGTACATATTGGTAGTAGTAGACTATGCTACCCGTTACCCTGAGGCAATACCAATGCGTACTACTTCAGCAAAAGCAATTGCTAAGGAGTTAATGTTAATGTTCAGCCGGGTTGGGATTCCCAAAGAAATATTAACAGACCAAGGCACTCCATTTATGTAGAAAATTACAAAGGAGTTGCGTAATCTCCTTCATATAAACCATCTGAAAACATCAGTAGATCACCTGCAAACGGATGGTCTGGTAGAACGTTTAATTAAAACACTAAAGGCTATGCTCAAAAAAGTAATTGATAAAGATGGGAAAAACTGGGACTTGCTTTTGCCTTATTTAATGTTTTCTATAATAGAGGTCCCTCAAGCTTCTACTGGGTTTTTGCCCTTTGAACTCTTATATGGAAGACACCCCAGAGGGTTGCTAGACGTAACTAAGGAGACTTGGGAACAGGAGTCAACCCCTCACAGAAGTGTGATAGAACATATAACTCAGATGCAGGAATGAATGACAGCCATTATACCCATAGTTAGAGAACACATGGAAAATGCCCAACAGTACCAGCAAAACAGCTATAACAGAAATGCCAGTGTTTGTGTGTTTAACTCAGGATATAGAGTGCTAGTCCTGGTTCCTACCATAGAGAACAATTTTTTTGGCAACATGGTATGGACCATATGAAGTCATTGACAGAGTGGGGGAAGTAAATTACAAAGTAAGACAGCCTGTGAGGTGAAATGAGGTACAGATTTACCATGTGAATTTACTTAAACCATGGAAAGAAAGAAAAACACTTGTGGCTGTAAAAACAGCAGACCTCCCTACAATGGAAAAAAATGAACCCTGTAGTCAATATCTCAGAAACCCTGACTATTCACCAGAAGAGTGAGGTAAAAGACTTCATCAGATTACATAAATATGTTTTCTCTGCTGTCCCAGGGAGAACTACAATAATAAATTATGACATTGTCACTGAACCTGGAAAAAGGATAAATCTAAAGCCATATAGAATACCTGAAGCCTGGAGGGAAGCAAAGAAAATGCTGGACCTTGGGGTAATTGAAGAATCCCAAAGTGACTGGAGTAGCCCAATCGTGCTTGTACCAAAGCCTGATGGCAAAGGTTTTGCAATGATTACCAGAAGCTGAATGCAATATACAAGTTTGATGCATACCCCATGCCGAGGGTTGATGAACTTCTGGAGAGACTCGGGAGAGCCAGGTATATTACCACATTGGATTTGACCAAGGGTTATTGGCAAGTGCCGCTTACTGGACGGGCAAAAGAAAAGACTGCCTTCTCTACTCCAGGTGGGCTCTTCCAATACAATGTATTACCTTTTGGCCTACATGGTGCTCCAGCAACATTTCAAAGAATGATGGACCGGATCTTAAGGCCACATGCTCATTATGCCGCAACTTACTTAGATGACGTGGTCATACATAGCGAAGATTGGGAGTCACACTTGCCAAAAGTGCAAGCTTTCCTTAATTCCATAAGAAAGGCCGGTCTGACAGCAAACCCTAGTAAATGTATCATTGGCTTGGAGGAGCCAAAGTATCTTGGCTATTCCATTGGAAGAGGAATAGTGAAGCCACAACATGCTAAAGTTGAAGCCATAATAAATTAGCCACGACCCATGAGGAAGAAACAGGTCAGATTATTTATTGGGCTTGTTGGCTACTACAGAAGGTTTATTTCCAACTTTGCTACTATACCGGGTCCTTTAACTGACCTCACTAAAGCAAAAGCTCCAGTAATAGTGAAATGGTCCTCTGAAGCTGAACACGCATTTCAAAATCTCAAGGAAGCCATCTGAAGGCAGCCAGTGTTAGTCACCCCTGATTTTTCAAAGGAGTTTGTTTTACAAACAGATGCCGATATAGGGCTTGGAGCAGTGCTTTCCCAGGAAAGTCAACGTGAAGAGCACCCGATACTATACCTCAGTAGGAAACTTCAACCTAGGGAAAATAACTATTAGATTGTTGAAAAGGAGTGTCTAGTAATTAAATGGGCTGTTGAACTCTAAATATTATTTGTTGGGCAGAAAATATAGGCTAGTTACTGATCATGCACCTCTCATATGGATGAGTCAAAATAAAGAAAATAATAGTAGAGTTACACGCTGGTTTCTTAGATTGCAGCCCTATCACTTCTCAGTAGAACACAGGGCAGGTTGTAAACAGGGAAATGCTGATGGCCTTTCACGTATGCATACGCTTTTGACCATGGTCGCTCACCCTACTAGGTCTGAGCTGGGGGGTGGATGTGTGACAGTACCCAAGGCATAGTATTGGAAGGTATCTATATTCCCCCAAAAGTGCTGCAGTGCAGGGTATGATCTGACAACCCCAGGGAGAATAGTTGTGTTTGTTTACCACATAAAGAAAATATGTGATTTATGTCTGGGTCCCTGGGGTGGGACATTTGGAGAGTAGGGCGGGCCAGTACTCCACCCTGCAGTTTGCAGGCAGTACATCATGTGAGAAAGCCCAGTCCAGGAATGCCGTCTTACCCAGCTAGCTATTCACCTGCATGTGGTAATTGACAGCAGGTGCTAATAAAAATCCCCAGTCAGGGATTCAGTAAAAATGCCAGCGGTAAGGGAAACTGCAACACTCTCCTGAGAGACTGAGAGGAATTATCTCTAAAGGAAAAACAAAGTTTGAAAGGTCTGTGCATTTTTGTTTTTGTGAAAAGCCAACTTAATGCTTGTTTATGTTTATTTTGCCTGTTTTTGCCAGACCTGTTAATAAACGGACTATATTTTTATAAAGCTACAACCTTGTGTGGTGTTTCCAGTTTTGAAGACTATGTGATTGCAAGATCCTAGGTCACAATATATATATATTATACACACACACACACATATATATACACATAAATATATGTGTCAGATGTGCAGTGAATTACACTTTTGTAAGACAGAGTTAAAAAGACCAATTAGCACAGTTGAACTGCATAATCAGTAAATGCATAGTAAAAAGACAATGCAAAATTACTAAATTTTAAATGAGTTGTAGATTTCTTTCTGACAAATTTTAAAGTTAGTTATATTTTCCCTCCCTCAGCCAATCACAAAATGCATATACGTATATTCTATACGAGCTGATGCCTCACAAAGTGTGCATATATAAAGATTGTGCATATTTAGATAATGTATGTGAATAGGAAAGTTGTTTGAAATTGTGTCCTCTATCTGAATAATAATAGTTTAGTTTTGACTGGAGTGTCCCTTTAACAAAGCCTGAAAGACACCTGAACTTGTAAATGTTTCTTACATGTATAATGTATAAGTCTGACCCAACTCCCTCTCTTATAATTGTATTTGGATTTTCAGTTTTATATATTTGTTACTCCTTTTTTAAGTTGTATTGTTGACTTTTTTCTCTCCCACGTAACCTCCGTCATGTGTCCTTATTTGTGTAGCAGTGCTAGCCCTCCTCGTTTAAGATCTTCATGGACAAGCCTCTGTACCAACAGGTCAGCCTCCTGCTCCCGTGTTATTGCATGTAAACTTACTACTGAATCCTTCTGAGTTGTCACTCTCTTTATTTTATTTCTCCCCACTGTCTTTTTCTCTCCCCTCTTTCTCAACCCCACCTCTCTCCTGCCTCTCTGTTTAGGGGAATAGACTTCAGTGTGATTACTTTACGCTACTTTTCTGTAATGTGACCCCAAACAATAATTGTCCCAACCCTTCCACTTAGCTGTGAGTGCTCCTCACTTTAGAGTGTGCTAAAACAACAGCAAACAGCTTGTAGTTATGAGGCATTTCTGTTATCTTGATATAGAATCAGCCAAGTTTAAACATTTTTAAAACATCTTAACATATTTTTTGCTGTTAGTATTTTTAAATAGCAGAACTCCAGCTGACACTTGCCTTATTTGGAGGTATCAATTCGGGCTTGAGTCTGTAGACAACATGACTAGCCACAGTTAGGTATGGGCATTTGTATAAACTGCATGGTTTCCCAGTTGTTATCTGCTAATTCCAAAAAGGGACAAATATGTATCAGAGCTAGCCTTGATAAGTCGACAGGGTGCATTTAAACTTGTGAGAATGAGAAAATCCACAATTTTCAGAGGTAAATTGCATGAAAAGGGGTCAAAATAAATAATGAATGTATATTGGAAACATGTTACTACACATAAAATATTTTCTATTAAAGTCTCAAGGTGTTTGCTGTAACTTCATGGGTCTTTCCAACTTCACCAGTTTTTATGATTTTTGTGCAGCTGATTCACTAACTGAGAACTGGTGAAACTCGAGAGACATTAGTGAATTATGCCCAGTGTATTGTTTACCATTTCCTAATGTTCTTTGCTCATAATTTGCAATGTCTGTAACCCAATAATTCCTTGTGGTTTTTCAACTGAAATATCACAAGAATTAAACTAAGAGAGTGGGGCCTATCTATCAAGCTCCGTATGGAGCTTGATGTCCCGTGTTTCTGGCGAGCCTGCACAAGACCGCTGCTCCATAACCTGTCCGCCTGTTCTGAGCAGGCGGACAGACATCGCCAGAAATCAACCCGATCGAGTACGATCGGGTTGATTGACACCCCCATGCTGGCAGCCCATTGGCCGCGAGTCTGCAGGGGACGGCGTTGCACCAGCAGCTCTTGTGAGCTACTGGTGCAATGCTGAATACGGCGAGCATATTGCTCGCCGTATTCAGCGAGGTCTGGCGGACCTGATCCGCACTGTCGGATCAGGTCCGCCAGACTTTCTTAAATAAGGGCCTTTGTGTGTGAAGCACATTTCAGGTTGCATCAAGCTTGGTGGTTTCTGGGAAATTTAGTGAGCCTAGAACTCTGGGCAAAAAAAGGCTCCTCACCCTCTCCTATCTTGCTATTGGTTAATCATTTCTGTATTCTTGAGTGATTCAGCTGCATAGAATATATAGCATATATAATAATATAAATGGTGAAGATAACATCTTACGGAATCTTTTTACTCCCTCTTTCAACTCTACTGTATGTGAATCGTTTCCTTTACTTTTAAACCCTTTCTTATATTTCTTTTGTAATTTACCTTTGAAAATTGTGTTTTTTCAACTGCCCCCAGAGAAGATGAGAAGCATCTTGCAGGAATGAAAATGATGCATCTGCAACATGCTACACAGTGACTGCTTGATCAGTGCAGGAGTTTATATATATATATATATATATATATATATATATATATATATATATATATATATATATATATATATATATATATATAAATATATATATATATATATATATATATATATTCCTAATTGGCTACAGCAAATTAGATAATTTTACTCAAGAGGCTTTTCAATAGATGTGTCCATGGATTGCAAACAAATGCCCATTTTGCTAACACAATGAGTTTAAATTATTTTTAAAACATTTATTTTGGATGTAGAGATTTTGCAAAGCAGTGATCAGTTGTTATACTATGCATATATAAAATGACTTTAGTGGCCCTTTAACTGATGCCCCACCACCACCATTACATTGGCTTGTTACTTTCACTCCTGGCTTCTCACATACTTCATGTGCTGGTTTAACACAAATCTCTGCAGTGGTCTGTTTAGTTTTTGTGGTGCCCTAAGACTGAAAATCTGATGACCTACAAACTCACCAACCACCACCAATTTTAACTTATATTTGTCTTGTAAATTTCTCACAACCAAAGGCCAGTAAAGAATGGAGGGGTCATAAAACCTAACTAGACATTGATCATTGTCCCATTATCTGTGCGGGTCACATACAAGAAGGGCAGGAGGGTGGACGGTTCTTGGGCATGTCTAGAAGGGTCATGGATGTGTTGATGCAGACTGTGAGTCAGACTCCCCCATGAAAATCCTAAAGCATACAGGATGGTTGGGAGGGATTTTTAGAAGTATGGGGGACATTATGCCATAACCCTTCAATATTCACTGCTGCTCATCCAGTAGCATTAGGAACAGGCCTAGTTGGCATAGACCAACATACGCCCCTGCTCTCTTGACATCCATGGCTTGCATAAAACAGACTAGGGAATAACTCAAGTCAAACTTTCTCCTGCATAATTAAGGGGTTTATTGGTTTTCCTTGCACCTATCAGTAGATAACTATGTTTAAAAGGAGAGAATGCCTAACTATATGGGAGGGTTTCTAAAATAATTCCACAGCTTGGCACATGACAATTACTATATTTAAGGTTTATTCTTCTAGTTGCAGTAACTTGCACTTTTATGATTCTCATTGAACTATCCCTTTAATTAAAACATTTATGATTATTTCCCATTATTAACTAGATGTTAGACTCTCAAAGTGACATATTGTTTTGTTTATCTTTTATAGAAAAGGGGAGCAAAATTTTCCCCCCTGGAACTTTGCTTTTTATATCCATACGTATTTAAAAAAAAAAATAAGTTCAACTTGTTTGTATTATAAGCAAGAATCTCCTTCTGAATATTGCTTTGTTCGGGGCATTTCTGTGGACGCCCATGGATATAGCAATAATAGACTTGGAGAATCATCTAATATCATCTGATAATATCAACTCCGTATTAATTAGTTAATATATTGTGATGTAATGTAACAAAAAAAAAGCAGTTTGTATGAAGATAACTATATTAAAATATGTTCACTTGTGTTACTGTGAAAGGTTGACTATGAAAATGTATCAGAGGACATTGAGACATTAATATATATATATATATATATATATATATATATATATATATATATATATATATATATATATGTAGACTGTATATATCATCATATGATAGTCCATTTCCATTATATTGCAAACATGAAAATAATTGCTCTTTATTTATAATCTTAAGGTTCTCCAGCGAAGGCGGAAGCTGAAGGATTTGCACCAGACCCCGGTCTTCAGTACAGATGAGAGTGATTGCTCCACCTGTAAGCCCAGTTTCCTGCTGACTCGCTTCTAAATTAACAAGGGATCTCATTCTAAGCCTCACTGCTCTTCTTATCATCGGTACACCCGTTTGTTTTATTTTACTGGGACCAGCGTTACTTTTGGAGCAGATGAGAGGACTGACATAGATCCTGATAGAGTTTACAGATACAGTAGCCGGTTGTTTAATAGCAGGCATCTGATGGTTCACCGGCTATTCCAGTTGGAGGATGTGTGTATCATCCTTCCTGCCATATTTACAAAGTCACCTCACCAGCAAGGGTGGTAGAATTACATTAATAGATCTCAGCGGCACCTTGATATTAGACACTCATACATTAATGGTTAAAGACTATGCTAATAATAATGGTGAACTAACAACCATTAAAAGTAGGTCATATATTGACCAGCATCTCCATGAGAGGTCTTTCAAAGAAGAGAATTCTGTAGCCTCCCAAGCGGACTTTTGAGTGATGCCCTTGAAATGGCTGTAGACACAAACATTTTTAGTAGCTAAGATTCTTGTAAATCTTTTATCATGACAACTGTTCCTTATGAATACCAGTTATGATTTCCAATTATTGTCCTGGAATGTCAAGTCCAGATTTCTTGGTTTGAAGATCTTAAAACTGGTGGTGATTATAACTCAGGTCGTCATGCAGCATGCACACTCAAGTACTGATGCTGGTGGAGAGACTTATTTAATCACTTAATTCCATAGAAGAAAAACAAAGTAACCAGAGTACTTGTAGGTTATAGGTCAAGGACACTGTAAACCAATCATGTGCTTTACTGTAAGGTGTGTCAGCCCTCCCCATTAGACATGTGTGGCTTTCATGCTATGTACAGCCTGGTGTCCCAGCACTTTGTGTTTGTTTGGTACGGTTCACATTATTCTATCACCCATATAAGTTATTCTGAAGTCCATAAAAATATATTTATAGATCTCCTGTAAAACTAATATGGTTTTAAATAACATTTCTGTTGGCACAGATATTTTTGTAAAGATATTAACTGCCCCAGTTCTTACATTTTGTGAGCCCTTCTCAGCTTCTAATCTGAGCTTTATGTTAAAAACAACCTAATTCTCCCAGGTTTCAACTGTTTGTTTTGTGAACAAAGAACTTTAAGATTTTCAGAGAATGGCAGATGTATAGAGTTTATGGAGAACACATCACTGTGTTATGGCAAGTGCCACTGGGACAGCTAAATGAGCAAAATGAATTATACTGGTGCTCAAAGTGTGTGTGACTTATACACTAATATACTAAATCATTATATCAGTCTTAGGCAATGGTGTATATAGTTTTTTTGTTGCCCTAGACACTGGAATATCTGCTGCACCCAACCGAACAATTTAAGCTCATATATGCCTCTTAAATTTCTCTTGAGACCAGTGGTGTAGTCATGCACTAGTGAACCAGGGATCAATGATTTGTAAAAAAAATGTATAAATAAAACATTTTGAGAGACTGGAGTTGGAGGGTATTATGCCCTAGAACTACAAAATGTTCTATCCTTTATATACTGATGCCCTCTAGGCACAGACATAGTTGGCCAAGGCCAAACATTTCTCTAGAATATTAGCTCATAACCTTTTAGTTCAGATCCTTTGTATTAAATTAAAAAATCTTCTAAAAGACAAGGATGCACGCCCTATTTAATGCTAACCTTAATCTATTTCTTGTTACCAACATTTGTCTGACAGCTGAAACCACTTATTTGTTACATTTAGGCACCAGCAGCCCCCCCCCCCCCCCCAGATACATGATTAAGGGTTGCTTATTAAAAGTGAGAAGACTAAGCTTAGCAGTTAATATGGAAGACATCAAGCTTCTTGTTATGCCCAAGAGATCCAGGGTGAGATTTACAGCAGGTATAAGAACATTAAAGAATGTTCGAAAACTCCACAAGTGAAAATCAGTTCTCCAAATAAAAGCTTGGACTATAATAAACCACAGAGAACATATATATTGGATTCTCCTAAAAAGAAAAGCAGAACTCAAACATACTATGCAACTCATCCAGCATGCATTGGTGGTCACAAAGCTATTGACCGCTCTATCCATAAACAATGGGAATAATCCATCATATGACATCCAAATACAAATTCCATTTGCTCAGAATTTACTGTTCATGGATTCTGCTCTGTGTGTGCAAAGTGAATTTGGTAGCAATGTTCATAACAGCATGCAGTGAGCTAGCCGTGAGAACAGTGGTGTCCTGTCCGCATGTCTGTGGCTATTTTAGTGTCCTGTATGGACTTGTAAATCAAAGATTTCCCTCTTGTGGCTTCTTGTTGTAATGACATCAACCCTCCACATCTCTCATTGATAAAAAGTCTATGTTTGATTTATTTAATATTTATGTCAGCATTGTTTTATCATGTTTCCCTTTTGAAGGCACATAAACTCAGTGATGTTAAAAAATGCAAAACACTTATTTTTTTGAGATATGATTATTTGTTGATGTGTTTTGTCTTTTCTTTACATAGTCTAATGTAAAAAAAATATATAAAAGTTGTATTTATCAGAAGGAAATCGTAATATAATTTGTAAAAAGGCTTTAAAAAAGTTATATGGGCTGAAAAAAAATAAACTAAAATATATATAAACGATGCTGTGTTGTTCGCTTGGGAGAAATTGAATGACTATATATATATGTTAAGCTGAAGCCAATATTGCATTTCAAGAGAATACAATGTAAAAGGGATATAGATGTGATGCATTAACTTTAAGAACTTACATTGTAAAAAAAAAAAAAATTGTTTTTGCCGGTCTATTTTTTTCTCTTTACAAAGTTCACCCTCTTGTAGCCAATTACAGACTTTCATCTGTAGAACACAGTCCTGATTGGCTGCTCAGAGATAAGTATTTTTGTTTGTTTGTTTTTTTTTAAAGAGTGTGAGAGGGCAGAATTTATAACAAAAACAATATTTTTTTAAGGTATAGCATGCAGTTTAGTTTTACCTAACACTGATTTCTGTCTCATTAATGTTCTGTTCTGAGATTTATTTATTTTTCTTTTGGTATCCTTTGTTGGAGATCCTTTACCATGAAAGCATACTGAGGTAGTTTCAGGAGTGCACAAGACTTGAACACTAGTATAATAATGTTATAAACACTGTTATCATATGTGAAAATAAAGGGGATGCCCAAGGTGTGGAAGTCCACGAGTCACTAGAGAGGGAGGGATAAAATAAAAACAGCTATATCCGCTGAGACAATAAATCCAAAAAGATAATAATTACATTTTCTTAAAATTTTTAAAAAACTCAAATCAAAAGGCAGTAGAATCAAACTGAGACATCTGCCTGAAGAACCTTTCTACCAAATGCTGCTTCCGAAGAAGCAAACACATCAAAATGGTAAAATTTAGTAAATGTATGCAAAGAAGACCAAGTTGCTGTTTTGCAAATTTGATCAACTGAAGCTTCATTTTTGAAAGCCCAAGAAGTGGCAACTGATCTAGTAGAATGAGCTGTAATTCGCTGAGGCGGAGACTGCCCCGCCTCCAAATAAGCTTTGTGAATCAAAAGTTTCAACCAAGATGCCAGAGAAATATCGCAGAGGTTTTCTGACCTTTCTTGGAACCAGAAAAAATAGCAAATAGACTAGAAGTCTTTCTGAAATCTTTAGTAGCCTCAACATAATATTTTAAAGCTATTACCACATTCAGAATGTAAAGACCTTTCAAGAGTATTCTTAGGATTAGGACACAAGGAAGAAACAACAATTTCCCTATTAATGTTAGAATTCACAACTTTAGGCAAAAATGTAAACGAGGTCCGCAAAACAGCTTTATCTTGATGGAAAATCAGATAAGGAGACTCACAAGAGAGAGCAGACAATTCAGAAACTCTTCTAGCAGAAGAGATAGCCAAAACACATAGGGGCATATTTATCAAGCTCCGTCACAAAGACCGCTGCTCCATAACCTGTCCGCCTGCTCTGAGTAGGCGGACACACATCGCCACAATACAACCCGATCAAGTACGATCGGGTTGATTGACACCCCCCTGCTGGCGGCCCATTGTCTGTGAGTCTGCAGGGGGCGGACCTGATCCGCAGTGTCAGATCAGGTCCGCCAGACCTTGATAACTTGGGGCCATAGGCTCAAAAGGAGAAGCCTGTAAAATCTTCAATACCAAATTGAGACTCCAAGGAGGAGAAATAAATTGAATAACAGGTTTGATACGAGTCAAAGCCTGAACAAAACAGTGAATATCAGGAAGCTTAGCAATCTTTCTATGAAATTACAAAAAGAGCAGAAATTTGTCCTTTCAAAGTATTTTCAGACAACCCTTTATCCAAACCATCCTGAAGAAACTGTAAAATCCTAGGAATTCTGAAAGAATGCCAAGAATAATCATGGGTGGAACACCAAGAAATATAGGTTTTCCAAACCCGATGATAAATCTTCCTTGAAACAGACTTACAAGCCTGTATCATAGTGCTAATTACTGAGTCAGAAAAACCTCTATGACTAAGCACTAAGCGTTCAATTTCCATGCCTTCAAATTTAGAGATTTGAGATCCTGATGGAAAAACAGCCCTTAAAGGAAGTGGCCAAGACTGGCAACTGGACATCCAAACAAGATCTGCATACCAAAACCTGTGAGGCCATGCAGGTGCTATCAGAAACACATAAGATTGTTCCATTATGATCTTGGAGATCACCCTTAGAAGAAGAACCAGAGGCGGAAAAATGTAAGCAGGTTGGTAAAGCCAAGGAACTGCTAAAGCATTGGACTTGGAAAGGTATCTGGGAAGCTTCTTGTTTAGATGAGAGGCCATCAGATCTATTTCTGGAAGACCCCACATCTGTACAAGATGAAAAAACACATCTGGATGGAGAGACCACTCTCCCGGATGTAAAGTCTGACGGCTGAGATAATCCGCTTCCCAATTGTCTACACCTGGGATATGAATTGCAGAAATTTGACAAGAGTTGGATTCCGCCCAAGAAAGTATCCAAGATACTTCTTTCATTGCTGAAGGACTGCGAGTCCCTCCTTGATAATTGGCATATGCCACTGTTGTGATATTGTCTGTCTGAAAATTAATGTAAAGTTCTCTCTTTAATAGAGGCCAAGCCTGAAGATCTCTGAAAACAGAACAGAGTTCTAAAATATTGATTGGTAACCTCACCTCTTTAGGAAAACCAAAATTCCTTGTGCTGTCAGAGACCTCCAGACAGCTCCCCTACCTGTAAGAATTGCATCTGTTGAGATCACAGTCCAGGAAGGACAAACAAAGGAGGCCCCTTGAACAATAAGGTGATAGTCTGACCACCAAGTCAGAGAGAGTTGAGTATTGGGATTTAAGTATATCAGTTGTGATATCTGAGTATAATCCCTGCACCATTGGTGCAACATACAAAGCTGTAGAGGCCTAATTTGAAAACGAGCAAAGGGGATTGCGTCTGATGCTGCAATCATGAGACCAAAACTTCCATGCACAAAGCCACTGAAAGGAATGATAGAGACTTAAGGTTTAAAACCAACTTCATTCGTCTCTTGTCTGTCAGAGAAAGAGTCATGGACACTGAATCTATCTGGAAACCTAAAAAGATTACCCTTGTCTGAGGAACAAGAAACTCTTTTGTAAATTGATCCTCCAACCATGTCTTTAAAGAAATCACACTAGTTGTTTCCTGTGAGATTCTGCTAAATGAAAAGGTTGAGCCAGTACCAAGATATTTTCCAAATAAGGAAACACTGCATTACCCTGCTCTCTGATTACAGATAGAAGGACACGAGAACCTTTGATGAAGATTCTTGTAGCTGTCGCTAGGCCAAACGGAAGAGCGACAAATTGGTAATGCTTGTCTAGAAAAGAGAATCTCAGAAAACGATAGTGGTCTGGATGATTTGAAATGTGAAGATAAGCATCCTGTAAGTCTATTGTGGACATAAAATGACCTTGCTGAACAAAAGGCAGAATAGTCCTTATAGTCACCATCTTGAAAGTTGGGACTCTTTCAAAACGATTTAAATTTTTCAGATCCAGAATTGGTCTGAATGAATATTCTTTCTTTGGGACAATGAACAGATATGAATAAAAACCCAAACCCTAATTCTGCTGAGGAACTGGAACAATCACCCCTGAAAGATCTAGGTCTGAAACACACTTATGAAAAGCCTGAGCCTTCACAGGGTTTGTTGGAACACGAGAAAGAAAGAATCTTCCATTGGGAGGTCTTATTCTGAAACCTATTCAATACCCTTGAGAAACAATATTGTGAATCCACTGATTTTGAATAGAATCTGTCCAAATGTCTTGAAATAATTTAAATCTGCTCCCCACCAGTTGAACTGGTTTGAGTGCCACACCTTCATGCAGTCTTAGGGGCTGGATTTGTTTTCTTATAAGGCTTGGATTTATTCCAATTTGAAGATGGTCTCCAAATAGAGCCAGAGGCCTTAGGGGAAGGAGATGTCTTTTGTTCTCTATTCTGATGAAAGGAACGAGAACGATTTGGAGCTTTAAACTTACCCTTAGATTTCTTATCTTGGGGCAGAAAAACTCCCTTTCCCCAGTGATAGTGGAGATAATAGAATCCAAATGAGTACCAAATAAATTGTTACCCTGAAATGATAGAGATAGTAATCTAGATTTAGACACCATGTCAGTATTTCAAGATTTAAGCCATAAAGCTCTTCTAGTAAGAATAGCTAAAGACATAGATTTAATACCAATCTTAATGACATCAAATATAGCATCACAAATGAAATGATTAGCATGTTGAAGTAAAAGAACAATGCTAGACAATTCAGGATCTGATAACTGCTGTGCTAAACTGTCCAACCAAAAAGTTGAAGCAGCAGCAATATCAGCCATAGAAATAGCCAGTATGTAAATATGCTCTTCTAAGATAAGATTCAATCTTCCTATCTAAAGGATCCTTAAAGGAAGTACTATCTTCCATAGGAATAGTAGGAGGTTTGGTAAGAGTGAAAATAGCTCCATCAACCTTAGGGACTCTTTCCCAAAACTCTAAATTGGCTGCAGGTAAAGGATATAGCTTCTTAAACCTAGAAGAAGGGTTAAAAGAAGCACCAGGCTTAGACCATTTTTTAGTAATCATATTAGAGATAGCATCTGGAATAGGAAAAACTTCAGGAGCAACCTCAGAAGCTTTAGAAACAGAATTAAAACGTTTGCTACTAGTTTTGATATCAAGAGGACTAGACTCCTCAATACCCAAAGTAAACAATATTTCCTTTAATAAAGAACAAATATATTCAATCTTAAAAAGAAAAGTAGATTTGTCAATTTCAGTCTCTGAAGCAGGATCCTCTGAGCCAGAAAAATCATCATCAGCAGAAAATACTTCAGTATGCTGTTGATCAATACAAATTGCATCAGATTTATGAGAAGTTTGAAAAGACCTTTTATGTTTATTTTAAGGTGGAATAGCAGTCATAGCCTTCTCTATGGCTGCAGCAATATCATTTTTCACATCTGCAGGAATATTGTGTACATTAGACTGTGAAGGAGTAACAGTAAATGTATTTGTTCTTATAGAAACATTATCAGCATGTATTAAGATATCATAACAAGTGCCACATATTTGAGCTGAAGAAGTAAGATCAGATAATTTACAACAAACACACTTAGCTTTGATAGAATTGTGTTCAGGCAGCTTAGTTCTTACAGTAACTTTAGAGGCAGGATCAGTCTGAGACATCTTGCAAAATGTAACAAAAAAGAAAAAATAACATTTAAACAAAATATCCAATTTCCTCAATTTAGCAGTTTCAGGAATGGGAAAAAATGCTTATGATAAAATTCTTATACAAAAGTAAAATCAAAAGCAAACATCATAGCCCTCTATAAACAAATGAGAGCAGTGAGCAAAAGAGGGAGAGATTTAAAGGACACTGAACCCAAATGTTTTCTTTCATGATTCAGATAGAGCATGCAATTTTAAGCAACTTTCTAATTTACTGCTATTATCAATTTTTCTTCGTTCTCTTGCTATCTTAATTTGAAAAAGAAGGCATCTAAGCCAAGGAGCCAGCAAATGTGTGGTTCATACCATGGACAGCACTTGTTTATTGGTGCTGTCCAATCAGCATGGACAACGCAGGTTGTTCCCCAAAAATGGTCCGGCATCTAAACTTACATTCTTGCTTTTCAAATAAACATACCAAGAGAATGAAGAAAATGTGATAAAATTGCCTGCTCTATCTGAATCACGAAAGAAAAAATTGGGGTTCAGTGTTCCTTTAATATAACAAATGTTGGCGCCAAAAATGATGCAAATAAAGATGACGCAAATGCAGAGGAAAAAACTTTTGGCACCAAAGCTAACAAATTGAATGACGCAACTTGCGTCATAACAGGCTCGACTTCACGCCAAAAAAATTAGCGCTCAATAAAGATGCAAGAAATGACACGACTCACGTCATGACAGACATGAACTTTGTGCCAAAAACTTTCACGCCAAAAATGACGCAATAAAGAGTAGCATTTTGCATCATCGCGAGCCTATTAGCCCACAAAAATTTAGTAAAACAGACTCCAAGTTACAGCTAACGAACTCCAGGTAAGAAAAAAATACCTAAAATCTCCCATAAATATAATTTCCCTCCTGAAACTGTTAGACTGCAAAGGGAAATACACAGACCTGACTCATGGCAAATTTATGCAATATACATTAAACATTTTATAATATAAACTGCCAAACATAGCTGAGAGTGTCTTAAAAAGTGATATATTCTAACCAGAAGACACCCATCCACATATAGCAGACAGCCAAACCAGTACTGAAACATATCAGCAGAGGTAATGGTACAAGAGTATATAGCAGACAGTCAAACCAGTACTGAAACATCCACATATAGCAGACAGCCAAACCAGTACTGAAATGTATCAGCAGAGGTAATGGTACAAGAGTATATAGCAGACAGCCAAACCAGTACTGAAACGTATCAGCAGAGGTAATGGTACAAGAGTATATAGCAGACAGCTAAACCAGTACTGAAACGTATCAGCAGAGGTAATGGTACAAGAGTATATAGCAGACAGCCAAACCAGTACTGAAACATATCAGCAGAGGTAATGGTACAAGAGTATATAGCAGACAGCTAAACCAGTACTGAAACGTATCAGCAGAGGTAATGGTACAAGAGTATATAGCAGACAGCTAAACCAGTACTGAAACGTATCAGCAGAGGTAATGGTACAAGAGTATATAGCAGACAGCTAAACCAGTACTGAAACGTATCAGCAGAGGCAATGGTACAAGAGTATATAGCAGACAGCTAAACCAGTACTGAAACATATCAGCAGAGGTAATGGTACAAGAGTATATAGCAGACAGCTAAACCAGTACTGAAACATATCAGCAGAGGTAATGGTAGAGGAGTATATAGCAGACAGCTAAACCAGTACTGAAACATATCAGCAGAGGTAATGGTACAAGAGTATATAGCAGACAGCTAAACCAGTACTGAAACATATCAGCAGAGGTAATGGTAGAGGAGTATATAGCAGACAGCTAAACCAGTACTGAAACATATCAGCAGAGGTAATGGTAGAGGAGTATATAGCAGACAGCTAAACCAGTACTGAAACATATCAGCAGAGGTAATGGTAGAGGAGTATATAGCAGACAGCTAAACCAGTACTGAAACATATCAGCAGAGGTAATGGTAGAGGAGTATATAGCAGACAGCTAAACCAGTACTGAAACATATCAGCAGAGGTAATGGTAGAGGAGTATATAGCAGACAGCTAAACCAGTACTGAAACATATCAGCAGAGGTAATGGTAGAGGAGTATATAGCAGACAGCTAAATCAGTACTGAAACATATCAGCAGAGGTAATGGTAGAGGAGTATATAGCAGACAGCTAAACCAGTACTGAAACATATCAGCAGAGGTAATGGTACAAGAGTATATAGCAGACAGCTAAACCAGTACTGAAACATATCAGCAGAGGTAATGGTACAAGAGTATATAGCAGACAGCTAAACCAGTACTGAAACGTATCAGCAGAGGTAATGGTACAAGAGTATATAGCAGACAGCTAAACCAGTACTGAAACGTATCAGCAGAGGTAATGGTAGAGGAGTATATAGCAGACAGCTAAACCAGTACTGAAACATATCAGCAGAGGTAATGGTACAAGAGTATATAGCAGACAGCTAAACCAGTACTGAAACTTATCAGCAGAGGTAATGGTACAAGAGTATATAGCAGACAGCTAAACCAGTACTGAAACATATCAGCAGAGGTAATGGTACAAGAGTATATAGCAGACAGCTAAACCAGTACTGAAACATATCAGCAGAGGTAATGGTACAAGAGTATATAGCAGACAGCTAAACCAGTACTGAAACGTATCAGCAGAGGTAATGGTACAAGAGTATATAGCAGACAGCTAAACCAGTACTGAAACATATCAGCAGAGGTAATGGTAGAGGAGTATATAGCAGACAGCTAAACCAGTACTGAAACGTATCAGCAGAGGTAATGGTACAAGAGTATATAGCAGACAGCTAAACCAGTACTGAAACATATCAGCAGAGGTAATGGTACAAGAGTATATAGCAGACAGCTAAACCAGTACTGAAACATATCAGCAGAGGTAATGGTACAGGAGTATATAGCAGACAGCTAAACCAGTACTGAAACATATCAGCAGAGGTAATGGTACAGGAGTATATAGCAGACAGCTAAACCAGTACTGAAACATATCAGCAGAGGTAATGGTACAAGAGTATATAGCAGACAGCTAAACCAGTACTGAAACATATCAGCAGAGGTAATGGTACAAGAGTATATAGCAGACAGCTAAACCAGTACTGAAACGTATCAGCAGAGGTAATGGTACAAGAGTATATAGCAGACAGCTAAACCAGTACTGAAACATATCAGCAGAGGTAATGGTACAAGAGTATATAGCAGACAGCTAAACCAGTACTGAAACATATCAGCAGAGGTAATGGTACAGGAGTATATAGCAGACAGCTAAACCAGTACTGAAACATATCAGCAGAGGTAATGGTACAGGAGTATATAGCAGACAGCTAAACCAGTACTGAAACATATCAGCAGAGGTAATGGTACAAGAGTATATAGCAGACAGCTAAACCAGTACTGAAACATATAAGCAGAGGTAATGGTACAAGAGTATATAGCAGACAGCTAAACCAGTACTGAAACATATCAGCAGAGGTAATGGTACAAGAGTATATAGCAGACAGCTAAACCAGTACTGAAACGTATCAGCAGAGGTAATGGTACAAGAGTATATAGCAGACAGCTAAACCAGTACTGAAACATATCAGCAGAGGTAATGGTACAGGAGTATATAGCAGACAGCTAAACCAGTACTGAAACATATCAGCAGAGGTAATGGTACAGGAGTATATAGCAGACAGCTAAACCAGTACTGAAACATATCAGCAGAGGTAATGGTACAAGAGTATATAGCAGACAGCTAAACCAGTACTGAAACATATCAGCAGAGGTAATGGTACAAGAGTATATAGCAGACAGCTAAACCAGTACTGAAACGTATCAGCAGAGGTAATGGTACAAGAGTATATAGCAGACAGCTAAACCAGTACTGAAACGTATCAGCAGAGGTAATGGTACAAGAGTATATAGCAGACAGCTAAACCAGTACTGAAACGTATCAGCAGAGGTAATGGTACAAGAGTATATAGCAGACAGCCAAACCAGTACTGAAACGTATCAGCAGAGGTAATGGTACAAGAGTATATAGCAGACAGCTAAACCAGTACTGAAACGTATCAGCAGAGGTAATGGTACAAGAGTATATAGCAGACAGCCAAACCAGTACTGAAACATATCAGCAGAGGTAATGGTACAAGAGTATATAGCAGACAGCTAAACCAGTACTGAAACGTATCAGCAGAGGTAATGGTACAAGAGTATATAGCAGACAGCCAAACCAGTACTGAAACATATCAGCAGAGGTAATGGTACAAGAGTATATAGCAGACAGCTAAACCAGTACTGAAACGTATCAGCAGAGGTAATGGTACAAGAGTATATAGCAGACAGCTAAACCAGTACTGAAACGTATCAGCAGAGGTAATGGTACAAGAGTATATAGCAGACAGCTAAACCAGTACTGAAACGTATCAGCAGAGGCAATGGTACAAGAGTATATAGCAGACAGCTAAACCAGTACTGAAACATATCAGCAGAGGTAATGGTACAAGAGTATATAGCAGACAGCTAAACCAGTACTGAAACATATCAGCAGAGGTAATGGTAGAGGAGTATATAGCAGACAGCTAAACCAGTACTGAAACATATCAGCAGAGGTAATGGTACAAGAGTATATAGCAGACAGCTAAACCAGTACTGAAACATATCAGCAGAGGTAATGGTAGAGGAGTATATAGCAGACAGCTAAACCAGTACTGAAACATATCAGCAGAGGTAATGGTAGAGGAGTATATAGCAGACAGCTAAACCAGTACTGAAACATATCAGCAGAGGTAATGGTAGAGGAGTATATAGCAGACAGCTAAACCAGTACTGAAACATATCAGCAGAGGTAATGGTAGAGGAGTATATAGCAGACAGCTAAACCAGTACTGAAACATATCAGCAGAGGTAATGGTAGAGGAGTATATAGCAGACAGCTAAACCAGTACTGAAACATATCAGCAGAGGTAATGGTAGAGGAGTATATAGCAGACAGCTAAATCAGTACTGAAACATATCAGCAGAGGTAATGGTAGAGGAGTATATAGCAGACAGCTAAACCAGTACTGAAACATATCAGCAGAGGTAATGGTACAAGAGTATATAGCAGACAGCTAAACCAGTACTGAAACATATCAGCAGAGGTAATGGTACAAGAGTATATAGCAGACAGCTAAACCAGTACTGAAACGTATCAGCAGAGGTAATGGTACAAGAGTATATAGCAGACAGCTAAACCAGTACTGAAACGTATCAGCAGAGGTAATGGTAGAGGAGTATATAGCAGACAGCTAAACCAGTACTGAAACATATCAGCAGAGGTAATGGTACAAGAGTATATAGCAGACAGCTAAACCAGTACTGAAACTTATCAGCAGAGGTAATGGTACAAGAGTATATAGCAGACAGCTAAACCAGTACTGAAACATATCAGCAGAGGTAATGGTACAAGAGTATATAGCAGACAGCTAAACCAGTACTGAAACATATCAGCAGAGGTAATGGTACAAGAGTATATAGCAGACAGCTAAACCAGTACTGAAACATATCAGCAGAGGTAATGGTACAAGAGTATATAGCAGACAGCTAAACCAGTACTGAAACGTATCAGCAGAGGTAATGGTACAAGAGTATATAGCAGACAGCTAAACCAGTACTGAAACATATCAGCAGAGGTAATGGTAGAGGAGTATATAGCAGACAGCTAAACCAGTACTGAAACGTATCAGCAGAGGTAATGGTACAAGAGTATATAGCAGACAGCTAAACCAGTACTGAAACATATCAGCAGAGGTAATGGTACAAGAGTATATAGCAGACAGCTAAACCAGTACTGAAACATATCAGCAGAGGTAATGGTACAGGAGTATATAGCAGACAGCTAAACCAGTACTGAAACATATCA
Source organism: Bombina bombina (assembly GCF_027579735.1). NCBI lineage: Eukaryota > Metazoa > Chordata > Amphibia > Anura > Bombinatoridae > Bombina > Bombina bombina. The sequence continues at coordinate 26,640,999 of NC_069506.1, read as the reverse complement.
GCAGAGGTAATGGTACAGGAGTATATAGCAGACAGCTAAACCAGTACTGAAACATATCAGCAGAGGTAATGGTACAAGAGTATATAGCAGACAGCTAAACCAGTACTGAAACATATCAGCAGAGGTAATGGTACAAGAGTATATAGCAGACAGCTAAACCAGTACTGAAACGTATCAGCAGAGGTAATGGTACAAGAGTATATAGCAGACAGCTAAACCAGTACTGAATCATATCAGCAGAGGTAATGGTACAAGAGTATATAGCAGACAGCTAAACCAGTACTGAAACATATCAGCAGAGGTAATGGTACAGGAGTATATAGCAGACAGCTAAACCAGTACTGAAACATATCAGCAGAGGTAATGGTACAGGAGTATATAGCAGACAGCTAAACCAGTACTGAAACATATCAGCAGAGGTAATGGTACAAGAGTATATAGCAGACAGCTAAACCAGTACTGAAACATATAAGCAGAGGTAATGGTACAAGAGTATATAGCAGACAGCTAAACCAGTACTGAAACATATCAGCAGAGGTAATGGTACAGGAGTATATAGCAGACAGCTAAACCAGTACTGAAACATATCAGCAGAGGTAATGGTACAGGAGTATATAGCAGACAGCTAAACCAGTACTGAAACATATCAGCAGAGGTAATGGTACAAGAGTATATAGCAGACAGCTAAACCAGTACTGAAACATATCAGCAGAGGTAATGGTACAAGAGTATATAGCAGACAGCTAAACCAGTACTGAAACGTATCAGCAGAGGTAATGGTACAAGAGTATATAGCAGACAGCTAAACCAGTACTGAAACGTATCAGCAGAGGTAATGGTACAAGAGTATATAGCAGACAGCTAAACCAGTACTGAAACGTATCAGCAGAGGCAATGGTACAAGAGTATATAGCAGACAGCTAAACCAGTACTGAAACATATCAGCAGAGGTAATGGTACAAGAGTATATAGCAGACAGCTAAACCAGTACTGAAACATATCAGCAGAGGTAATGGTAGAGGAGTATATAGCAGACAGCTAAACCAGTACTGAAACATATCAGCAGAGGTAATGGTACAAGAGTATATAGCAGACAGCTAAACCAGTACTGAAACATATCAGCAGAGGTAATGGTAGAGGAGTATATAGCAGACAGCTAAACCAGTACTGAAACATATCAGCAGAGGTAATGGTAGAGGAGTATATAGCAGACAGCTAAACCAGTACTGAAACATATCAGCAGAGGTAATGGTAGAGGAGTATATAGCAGACAGCTAAACCAGTACTGAAACATATCAGCAGAGGTAATGGTAGAGGAGTATATAGCAGACAGCTAAACCAGTACTGAAACATATCAGCAGAGGTAATGGTAGAGGAGTATATAGCAGACAGCTAAACCAGTACTGAAACGTATCAGCAGAGGTAATGGTAGAGGAGTATATAGCAGACAGCTAAATCAGTACTGAAACATATCAGCAGAGGTAATGGTAGAGGAGTATATAGCAGACAGCTAAACCAGTACTGAAACATATCAGCAGAGGTAATGGTACAAGAGTATATAGCAGACAGCTAAACCAGTACTGAAACATATCAGCAGAGGTAATGGTACAAGAGTATATAGCAGACAGCTAAACCAGTACTGAAACGTATCAGCAGAGGTAATGGTACAAGAGTATATAGCAGACAGCTAAACCAGTACTGAAACGTATCAGCAGAGGTAATGGTAGAGGAGTATATAGCAGACAGCTAAACCAGTACTGAAACGTATCAGCAGAGGTAATGGTACAAGAGTATATAGCAGACAGCTAAACCAGTACTGAAACATATCAGCAGAGGTAATGGTACAGGAGTATATAGCAGACAGCTAAACCAGTACTGAAACATATCAGCAGAGGTAATGGTACAGGAGTATATAGCAGACAGCTAAACCAGTACTGAAACATATCAGCAGAGGTAATGGTACAAGAGTATATAGCAGACAGCTAAACCAGTACTGAAACATATAAGCAGAGGTAATGGTACAAGAGTATATAGCAGACAGCTAAACCAGTACTGAAACGTATCAGCAGAGGTAATGGTACAAGAGTATATAGCAGACAGCAAAACCAGAACTGAAACATATCAGCAGAGGTAATGGTACAAGAGTATATAGCAGACAGCCAAACCAGTACTGAAACATATCAGCAGAGGTAATGGTAGAGGAGTATAATGTCGATCTGTAAAGGGAGGCAGCCGATGAATCCCTGCATCCAATTTACAGAGAGCCCTAGAATAGATTTCCCATAGGTGAAAACATGGCGTCATCAGGCAATACTCCCTCACATCCCTCAAACACTGTACTGTGAGAGGAATTGGGCTTCACTATGCTTAGAAGCGCCTTTCACAAAAGAAAATCAATCACATCTTGCTTCACCACCTCCAAAGGAGGCAAAGTTTGTTAAACTGAGGTATGAGTGAGGTGGGAGGTGTATTTATAGGCATTTTGAGGTTTGAGAAACTTTGCCCCCTCCTTGTAGGAATATATATCCCATACGTCACTAGCTCATGGACTCTTGCCACTTACATTATATATATATATATATATACATATATATATATATATATGTTCTATCAAAGGCACGGGAGCATAATATGACACTACACTGCATTTTATATCATCCCCATACCTCTCCAGATTGGATACTGGGTGTAGACCCATTTTTAGTAGTAACCCCAAAAATATTAATCTTCAAGCAACATGTTTTGACAGAGGTGCTCTGTCATTGGAGAAGGTACCATATACCTGTGCATTGTGTCAGCAAGAAAAGAATTACATTTGTAAGAAATACAAAGAGAATGTCCCTTTAATAATTGCTCTTTATGCTGAGCACTTCCTGTGTAATGTTATTTTTCTGAAGGTTCTTCTGTATATTATCTGCATATAGCTCAATAAGGGGATCATTGTTTGTGACTTGTGTTCATATTTCTGCTGATACCGGACTGGAATGGATGTCAAGAAGGGGTAAGTTTCAGGTGTAATTATTTCTAGTAGGTGCTAGTTAAGGGACAAGTTAACCTGAAGGTAATTTTGTGCGTCTTCATTTTCTTCTTTACACAAACGTGGACTTGTGAGTTCCAGCATCCTTCATATCTATTCCTGCAGGAATTCCACTAGTGGCAGCTTTGGACTAAGAAACAATAATTAAGTCATTAGACCTTTTGTGGTGCCAACACAAGAAACACTGATTCTTATTTCTTTCCACAAAGTCATTTTCTTTGTAAGCGAACACATTAATAAATGAAATGTTTGAGAACAACATATATCCTTTTCATCATGGTTAGCTTATGGAGTGAACTAAAATCCTGACATTGAAACTGTAGTTGTGTTGTGTCATAAACCTCTTATTTAATGATATACATGTAACTCTTTCCTTACCATTCTGTGTAAAAAATCTTAAAATCTATTTTCTTAAATATTATTGCAATCATGAATGAGCATTTGATTATATCTTATTTGTGAGCGTTGTTTCTTATTGTGTTTAGTATACTATACGTGTATAGTATATAGATATTAAAGCTTCAAGACACATGAAAGTCAAAATAAACTTTTATGATTCAGACAGAGCATTTAATTTTAAGAGAGTTTTCAAATTACTTCTATAATCAAATGGGCTTCATTCTTTTGGGATCCTTTGTTGAAAAGCCAAAGACAAGAGGTAGGCACCAATCCCCAGCTGACTACTAGTAGTGCAATGCAGCTTCAGAACCTACCTAAGGATATAAAGAGAACAAAATTATATTTCATAATAAAAAATACATTGAAAAGTTTCTAAAAATTGCACGCTCTATCTAAACTATAATATATGGGCAAGCTTTACCCTTTGTTGTATACCCAAACTTCTAATGATTCATACAAGGCTGTACGCTTTGTAATTTAAAGGGACAGTAAATATTTTGAGGTTTTAATATAAAATGTTTAATTATTTATAATAAAACATCCTTGCAATATAATTGTATTATTTATTTTGGTCCTCTTTTCCTGGAATTTAAGTTTGAATATTAAGAGTTTTCCAATTCTGACAACTAGAAGTGCACTTGGCCGATTTCACATACCTCAACATGCTACAAATTTGTCCCTAAATATCTCCAGCAGAGATCAGCAGATAAGGAACTGCAAAACAATGGGGATTTTGCTAACAAAATGACTGGGGCTAGCCTGGTCTATTCCAGTATCAAGTACAGATTAGCTCCTACAAATAAGGCAAGTGGTATATGGAGTTTGGCTATTGTCAAACAAAGGGGCCTATTTATGATTGTGCGAGTGGACATGATCCGATATAGCGGATCATGTCGGCTGCACATCGATCAATGCCGACAGCATACGCTCTCGGCATTTATCATTCGCGGCTAGCAATCGGGTTGATTTCTGTCGATTTCTGTCTGCAGCCTCAGAGCAGGCGAGCTAGGGCATCAAGTTCCGTGCATTCAAAGCATTTTCAAACTTGCACACTATTATTTTATTGTAAGATTACATAAAAATCTTATAATTGTTTACTGTCCCTTGTACTGGTTTGCAAATCTCACATTACCACGTCTTGCATGTGCATTCTGTGCATTTTTATAACGTCAGTGCATTTAAACAAAAATACTTTGTGGCTAATAATTGACTTGTTGATCTAATGTAGCTAACGATAGTGACAGTGCAATTAAATAAAATATATTACACGATAACTTTAAAATTATAGAGATGTGATTGGATTTTGCATACTGCATCTGTATTAATGTCAAGTTGTAATTTATATGCAAATTGCATATGATAATGGTCTTTAATTTGAATTAATATCTTACAGTCATTTTTATCAAGAGCACAAGGACACTGACTGCTGCTGCATCAGAGAAAATGTACATATTATTTACATATTTACTAGTATTCCCACTGAAATGTATTGGGACCAGAAACACTTAACAATTTTAGAATTTACTTTCGGCTAGATTATGAGTTTTGCGTTAGAGGCTATGTGGTGCTAATAAGCAGTTTTCTCTCACCGCTCACTTACCTGCAGCGCTGCTATTACGGGTTTTTACAAACCCGGTGTTATTAGGCAAGAAGTGAGCGTTGAGCAAAATTTTGCTCCTTACCGGACTCCAATACCAGCGCTGCTTAAGTCAGCGGTGAGCTGGTCGTACGTGCTTGTGCACGATTTCCCCATAGGAATCAACGGGGAGAGCAGGCTGAGAAAAAGTCTAACACCTGCCAAAAAGCAGCGTAAAACTCATTAACGCAGCCCCATTGATTCCTATGGGGAAATAAAATTTATGTTTACACCTAACACCCTAAGATGAACCCCGAGTCTAAACACCCCTAATCTTACACTTATTAACCCCTAATCTGCCGCCCCCGACATCGCCGACACCTGCATTATATTTATTAACCCCTAATCTGCCGCTCCGGATACCGCGGCCACCTATATTATACTTATGTACCCCTAATCTGCTGGCCCCAACATTGCCGACACCTACATTATATTTATTAACCCCTAATCTCCCGCCCCCGATGTCGCCGCAACCTACCTACACTTATTAACCCCTAATCTGCCGCCCCCAAAGTCTCCGCCACTATAATAAACATATTAACCCCTAAACCGCCGCACTCCCGCCTCACAAACATTAGTTAAATATTATTAATACATCGAGACTATAAGAAGAGAAAATAGGATCATAAACTGTTAGGTCGTCCTATAAAAAGACAGGGAATACAGCACTCTTTTAGTCAATAAACACTATTTTTTAATTAATTAATACAGTTCCAATCTCCTGAACTGAGACAATATAAGCATGAACCGGTGTAAATGAGAGAATCATCATATAATACAAAATACACACAACAACACCTAAAGCAGTCATACAAACACAGGCCTCCTATATACACTCACACACTGAAAATCACAATTCTAAGTCAGCATCAAAACAGGCTTATGTTAAATGGCCATATTAAGAATCATATTGGAGACTTATAGTGATCAGCGCTGATACTAGAACAGAAAAAACACATCTGTTTTGTGAAAAAAGTCCAGTAGCTTTGCATAGGAGCCAGAAAAAATATGTGCAGCAAACAGTCCAATCATCTTCCAGATATACAACACGCTGTATAGAAAACAGTCAGTTAGGCAAGAAAGCAGACAGGAAATGGTTAAAGCAAGCCAGTCCTAAAGCTAGTCAGCTATATGAGTAACAAAAACCTCTTTTGACATATACATTTAGTGCAGTGTAGATGTAACATGCAGGGAACGTTACCTTCCGCAACTTGGCTTCATATATTATACCGCTTTAGTCAGATGCGGATTTGATACATCCTACCTGAAGCCTTTATTCTCTGTATCGTTGGCTGTTTTGTTTGAAACCAACTCACCTGTAAGCAGCATTTTGAAAAAAACAATTTACAGATTTGCAGAGTGGAAGCAACACGCTGAGCGCTATAGGCAAAGAAAGCAGTTGCGGCATCAAGCACAGCAAGATAACATTGGAGTATCCTCTGAAAAGGACATATGCACCAAGGCCTGACTAAAGGTTTTTGGCGGTGGACCAAGCTCTGTCGATATAGGGAATAAACCTAACAGTTTATGATCCTATTTTCTCTTCTTATAGTCTTGATGTAATCATTTTTTTAAGGGTCTGCACCATTTAAGGCTATTATACCTATAATTTGAAAAACACTTTATGTTAAGAATATTTATGTGTATGAAATCCTAAATATTATTAACCCCTAATCTGCCATCCCTAAGATTAACTAAATAATTCCTATTCAAAACTAAATACTTACCTATAAAATAAACCCTAAGCTAGCTACAATATAACTAATAGTAACATTGTAGCTAGCTTAGGGTTTATTTTTATTTTACAGGCAAGTTTATATTTATTTTAACTAGGTACAATAGTTATTAAATAGTTATTAAGTATTTAATAACTACCTAGCTAAAATAAATACAAAAGTACCTGTAAAATAAACCTAACCTAAGTTACAATAACACCTAACACTACACTATAATTAAATAAATTAATTAAATTAACAACAATAAAATAAATTAAATTAAATTAGCTAAAGTACAAAAAAAACACTAAATTACAGAAAATAATAAACAAATTACAAGATTTTTAAACTAATTACACCTAATCTAATAACCCTATCAAAATAAAAAAAGCCCCCCCCAAAATAAAAAAACCCTAGCCTAAACTAAACTATCAAAAGCCCTTAAAAGGGCCTTTTGCAGGGCATTGCCCTTTAGTAATCAGCTCTTTTAAAAAAAAACAACAACCCCCCCCAACAGTAAAACCCACCACCCACACAACCAACCTCCCAAATAAAATACTATATAAAAAAAACTAAGCTCCCCTTTGCCCTGAAAAGGGCATTTGGATGGGCATTGCCCTTAAAAGGGCAGTTAGCTCTTTTGTGGCCCAAAGTCCCTAACCTAAAATAAAACCCACCCAATACACCCTTAAAAAAACCTAACACTAACGCCCTGAAGATCGACTTACAGTTCTGAAGACCAGACATCCATCCTCAAGGAAGCGGCAGAAGTCTTCATCCAACCGGGCCGAAGTCCTCAACGAAGTTGGGAAAAGTCTTCATCCAAGCAGCCAATAGCAGCAGCCAAGCAGCCAATCCTATTGGCTGATCCAATCAGCCAATAGGATTGAGCTTGCATTCTATTGGCTGATTGGAACAGCCAATAGAATGCGAGCTCAATCCTATTGGCTGATTGCATCAGCCAATAGGATTTTTTCTACCTTAATTCCAATTTTCTGATAGAATAGATAGATAGAATAGAAATCAGCCAATCGAAATCTAAGGGACACCATCTTGGATGACGTCACTTAAAGGAACCTATATTCGTCTTTAGTCGTCGGAAGAAAAGGATGCTCCGAGTCGGATGTCTTGAAGATGGAGCCACTCCGCGTCGGATGGATGAAGATAGAAGATGCCATCTGGATGAAGACTTCTGCCCGTCTGGAGGACCACTTGGATGAAAACTTCTCCCGGCTTTTCAGGGCAATAGGGAGCTTAGTTTTTTTTAGATAGTATTTTATTTGGGGGGTTGGTTGTGTGGGTGGTGGGTTTTACTGTTGGGGGGTTTGTTGTTGGGTTTTTTTTACAAGTAAAAGAGCTGATTACTTTGGGGCAAAGCCCCGCAAAAGGCCCTTTTAAGGGGCTATTGATAGTTTAGTTTAGGCTAGGTTTTTTTTTTATTTGGGGGGGGGCTTTTTTTTTATTTTGATAGGACTATTAGATTAGGTGTAATTAGTTGAAAAATCTTGTAATTTGTTTATTATTTTCTGTAATTTAGTGTTTTCTTTGTACTTTAGCTAATTTAATTAAATTTATTTAATTGTTGTTAATTTAGTTAATTTATATAATTATAGTGTTGTGTTAGGTGTTATTGTAACTTAAGTTAGGTTTTATTTTACAGGTACTTTTGTATTTATTTTAGCTAGGTAGTTATTAAATAGTTAATAACTATTTAATAACTATTCTACCTAGTTAAAATAAATAAAAACTTGCCTGTAAAATAAAAATAAACCCTAAGCTAGCTACAATGTAACTATTAGTTATATTGTAGCTAACTTAGGGTTTATTTTATAGGTAGGTATTTATTTTTAAATAGGAATTATTTAGTTAATGATAGGAATATTTAGTTAGATTTATTGTAATTATATTTAAGTTAGGAGGTGTTAGGGTTAGGGTTAGACTTAGGTTTAGGGGTTAATACATTTAGTATAGTGGTGGCGACGTTGGGGCAGCAGATTAGGGGTTAATAAATGTAGGTAGGTGGCGGCGATGTTAGGGACGGCAGATTAGGGGTTAATAATATTTAACTAATGTTTGCGAGGCGGGAGTGCGGTGGTTTAGGGGTTAATATGTTTATTATAGTGGCGGCAACATTGGGGGCAGCAGATTAGGGGTTAATAAGTGTAGGTAGGTTGCAGCGACATTGGGGGCGGGAGATTAGGGGTTAATAAATATAATGTAGGTGTCGGCGATGTTGGGGGCAGCAGATTAGGGGTTCATAAATATAATGTAGGTGGCGGTGGTGTCTGGAGCGGCAGATTAGGGGTTAAAAATGTATTTTACTGTTTGCAATGAAGGAGTGCCTCGGTTTAGGGGTTAATAGGTAGTTTATAGGTGTTAGTGTACTTTTTAGCACTTTAGTTATGATTTTTATGTTACGGCGTTGTACCATAAAACTCTTAACTACTGACTTTAAAATGCGTTAGGACTCTTGACAGGGTAGGGTGTACCGCTCACTTTTTGGCCTCCCAGGACAGACTCGTAATACTGGCGCTATGGAAGTCCCATAGAAAAAAGACTTTACGAAGTTTACGTAAGTCGTTTTGCAGTAAGGCCAAAGAAGTGTGCGGTGACCCTAAACCTTCAAGACTCGTAATACCAGCGGGCGTAAAAAAGCAGCGTTAGGGCCTCTTAACGCTGCTTTTTTACCCTAACGCACAACTCGTAATCTACCCGTTTTTATTCAGTGTAAAGATAAGTACTGGGCAATATGGGACATGCTGGAGTCTTCTACCTTAAAAGTAAAGGACATATTAAGACAAAATAATTGCGAGTTCTGATTCATTTGAAAAGTTTGGATTTGAGCAGATAGTGGGTAAATCAGATATATGATTCATGGATAGCAATAGCTTTGGTGATCACAATCTTTCCCACTATGAACTTTGCACTATGGCGCTACGGAATTTGGCGGTGCTATACAAATAAATGATAATAATATTAATATTTCAGCAGCAAAAAGGATACATCAACATTTGATACACAAAGGGTGTTGCTAACGTGTACAACTGGCCTTTCTATATGTTTGCCAGTATTCTGAACGGATTTGGAACAATTTAATTAGGGTGCACATGTGCAATACACAGACACCATTTTAAATGTACAGATGTGGCTGAAAGTATCGGTACCTTTCCACTTTTTTTGGAAAACACTCAATTTTCTCTGAAGTAGATAAAAATTGACAAAAGTATTTGGCATCCTCCATTCTTTATTTCGAATGTAATAGAACATAAACTTTACTTTTGATTTCTGACTTCACATTTTTCTTTAAACAGTAAAACAAATGAGAATGGCACGGACAAAAATATTGGTACTCAACCTAAAATTCCTTAGCACAGCATTTGGAGACAGTAACTGCAAATAAGCATTTTCTGTAGCTCTGAATATGATTTATACGCTTTCTGACTTAGCTCTTGGCTCATTCTTCTTTAGCAAACTGCCCCAGTTCTCCCAGGATTGGTGGGGGGCCTTTTCCCAACTGCAAGTTTCAGCTCTTTCCACAGATGTTTGATGGAATTCAGAGCTGGACTCATAGAAGGCGATTTGGAGTGGTCTAATGTTTTCTTCTGATCCATTCTTGGATGCTTTTTAAGGTATGTTTGGATCATTATCCTGCTGGAGGACCCATGACCTATGACTGAGCCACAGCTTTCTGACACTGGGCAGTACGTTACGCTCCAGAATGCCTTGATAGTCTTATGATTTCATCATGTCCTGCACAGGTTCTAGACACCCAGTGCCAGAGGCAGCAAAGCAACTCCAAAACATCACTGGGCCTTCTCCATGTTTCACGGTAGGGATGGTGTTCTTTTCTTTGAAAACTTTTTTCTACTTTCTGTAAACATGGAGTTAATTTGCCATAAAAGCTCTACTTTTGTTTCGTCTGTCCAAAGGACATTCTCACAAAAGGACTGTGACTTGTTAACATGCATTTTGGCAAACTTCAGTCAAGGTTTTTTGTGTTTCAGTCTTAGATGTGGGGTATTCCTAGGGCTTCTACTATGCAGCCCATTTTCATTCAGACAGCGACAGATGGTGTGACTGTTGCACCTTGACCTTCAACGTCGGCTTGGATCTATTTTGAAGTTGTCCTTGGTTCTTTCTCATCAATCTTGGGTAAATTTTCCTCTTGCTGCCCCACCCAGGGATGTTTTCTACATTCCCATGTTACCTTAAACATCTTAATAATATTGGTAACAGTGCTCACAGGAACAGCAAGCTCTTTAGAGATGGTCTTATAGCCTTTATGTTGACCATTCTTGGCTGTTACCTTATTCTTAACCTCCTCAGACAAGTCTGGTTTTCCTTTTCTTCATGTGATACACACTGACACAGAACAGCAGAATGAGTACTTTTCTCCATTTAAACTGGCTGAATGAGTGATTATAAGATTGAAGACACCTGTGATAATAATTTAAAGAGAATTGTCTGCTTGAAGTATCACTACAAAACAATTCTTTATTGTAACTTCTAATGGGTATCAATAGTATTGTCCAAGTCCTTTTAGAATGTCTTTATCCCCTTAAGGACCAAGGACGTCCTACAGAAACTGTCACTTAATGACCAAGGACGTACCCTGTACGTCCTTAAGGTTTTCAATCGCTGGAAGAGATCGTGTTCACTTCCAGCCGCTTTCATGTTATTGCAGTGATGGCCCTCTCTGCATCGCTAGCGATGGTGCCAATCGCTGGTGGGTTGGAGCCATAGCAGGGAGGCTGGTGGGTGGCCCATCGTTGGTGCATATCTGGATCCTGTCCCCTCTATGATTACTGGAGTGTGCGAGGAGGTGGGGGGTGGGAGCGTGCGCACGCACACTACATTCAGTACATAATGAGTCAAAGAAGGGAGGGGGAAAAATGCTTGGGAAGGGTTTTGGGAAGGGAGAGAGTGGGTAGGGTATTAAGGGTGGACAGCTACACTACAGAAATTGGGGATATTATTTTTTTAAACAAAAAGGGCAAATTTTGTAGTAAATAGGTACTGGCAGACAGCTGCCAGTACCTAAGATGGCGGCCAATAGGTCAAGGGGGGAGGCTTAGAGAGCTGTTTGGGGGGGATCAGGGAGCTTGGGGGTAAAGATAAGATATAGAAAAATCTTTAAAAAAAAACAAAAAAAACTTTATTTTTATACTGGCAGACTTTCTGCCAGTACATAAGATGGCGGTGACAATTGTGAGGTGGGGGAGGGAAGAGAGCTGTTTGAGGGGGGTCAGGGAGGGATCAGGGGGTGCAATGTGTCAGGTGGGAGGCTGATCTCTAAACTAAAGCTAAAATTAACCCTACAAGCTACCTAATTATCCCCTTAACTGCTGGGCAAAATACAAGTGTGGTGCGCAGCGGCATTTAGCGGCCTTCAAATTACCAAAAAGTAATTCCAGAGCCATATATGTCTGGTATTTCTGAACAAAGGGGATCCCTGGAAGCATTTACAACCATTTGTGCTATAATTGCACAATAATTTCAGTGAGTTAAAGTTTGAGAAAAAGTTAACGATTTTTTTTATTTGATCGCATTTGGCTGTAAAATGGTGGCATGAAATATACCAAAATGGGCCCAGATCAATACTTTGGGTTATCTACTAAAAAAAATATATACATGTGAAGGGTTATTCAGGGATTCCTGACAGATATCAGTGTTATAATGTAACTATCACTAATTTTGGGGGAAAAAATATGATACAAATAATGATATCTTTCGAAAGTACATTTAATGGCGAGAAAAACGGTATATAATATGTGTGGGTACAGTAAATGAGTAAAAGGAAAATTACATCTAAACACAAACACCACAGAAATATAAAAATAGCCCTGATCCTTAAGGGTAAGAAAATTGAAACATGGTCTGGTCACTAAGGTGTTATAGAATAAGCAATAATTTGCTCCATACATAGTGCCCAATGTATGGATGACAAAAGATATTTTAATTTCAACGCTTTCTATGGTGAATGGTGAATTATTTGAATAAATGCAAAGGTAACAAGGTTTCCAATACATTCGGCCACATCTGTATATATTAATATATGGTCTATATTTATTAAACCTATATTTTGCATTGTATAGTGCCTTGAGGAACCGGAGCACCGATCGTGCTCTAGTTCCATATGCAGGGAAATGCCTGGAGCTCAGGAATTCCAGCCTGGAGCTTCCTGCAGCTCGGACGTATATATATATATATGTTATTCGGTACAATAAGCCTCTAAAGACCGCTCCTCACCTCTGGCAAGAAGAAAGAAGATAGGCCCACGATGGATGAAGATGGATCCGCCTGGATGAAGACCTTTCACCGCCGTAAATAATATTGATCTCCGGACAATGGTGAGTACCAATTTTGGGGATAGTGGGGTTTTTTTGGGGTGGGGGGTTTGGGATGTTTTTGTTTTTTTAGATTGCATTAAAAAGAGCTGATTGCCCTTTTAAGGGCAAATGCCCATACAAATGCCATTTTCAGGGCAATGGGTAGATTAGGCTTTTTTTAAGTTAGTTTTTTTTATTTTGGGTGGTTGGGTGGGTTGTTTTGGGGGGTTGTAATTTTAGGGTTACTTTGTATTTATTTATTTTTAAAAAGAGCTGTTAATTTATGGCAATGCCCTACAAAAGGCCCTTTTAAGGGCTAATGGTAATTTATTTATAGATTAGTTTTGTTTTTTTAAAGGGGTATTAGATTATGAATAACATTTTTTAGTTTGGATAATTTTGTTTGTTATTTTCTGTAATGTTAGCTTTTTGTATTTTTGTAATCTTAGCTTTTTTAATTTTAATGTAATGTTAGGTTTTTATTTTAATGTAATGTTAGTTTTTTTTATTTTAATATAATGTTAGTTTTTTTTAATAGTAATTTATGTTTTTTTAATTTTTTGCAATTCTTAATGTAGTTATTATTTTTTTATTTTATGTAAGTGTTTTATAACTGGGGTTAAGTTAGGGGGGGTTAGGTTAGGGGGCTAAGTTATTAGGTTAATACATTGCGTTATGGGGGGTTGGCGGTTTAGGAGTTAATAGTTTAATTATGTAGTTTGCATTGTGAGTGGTTGGCGATTTAGGTGTTTATAGGTTAATTATGTAGTTTGCGTTGTTGGGCATTGGTGGTTTAGGGGTTAATAGGTTAATTATGTAGTTTGCATTGTTGGGGGTTGGCGGTTTAGGGGTTAATACGTTTTTATAGTGGATTGCATTGGGAGATGGTGGATTAGGGGTTAATAACTTTTATTAGTAGTTGCGATGTGGAGGGATAGCTGTTTAGGGGTTAATAACTTTTATTAGGTAGTTTGCGATGTGGGGGATGGCGGATTAGGGGTTAACAATATTTATTAGTAGTTGCAATGTGGGGGTATGGCGAATTAGGGGTTTTGAAGTGTCGGTTTTAAAAATTTTGTATTTGCGATGTGGGGGGATGGCGAATTAGGTGTTTTTAATGGCGTTTTGACGTGTCGGTTTCATTTTTTTTTTAGCCAGATTAGGTATTTACGTGTGATTTCAACATTTTTTATTTTTTTGTTACGCGCCGTAAGATGATATACTGCTGTAAGTTACTGGCGACTCCAGAAATGTGTAGTTGCGCACATTTCTGAACCTTGCCAGTTTGTGCAACTTACGGCCAGTGACGTGCAGTGACGTCAGAGGATGGTGAGGCAGTGGCTAGGATACGCCTTCATTCTTTAGATATCCTTTGTTGAAGAAATAGCAATGCACATGGGTGAGCAAATCACATGAGGTATCTATGTGCAGCCACCAATCAGCAGCTACTGAGCATATTTAGATATGATTTTCAACAAAGGACATCAAAAGAATAAAGAAAATTAGATATTAGATGTAAATTGGAAAGTTATTTAAATTTGCATATGGGTTTCATATGGGTTTCATGTCCCTTTAAATGGTGTCTTGGAAAACTGGTCAACTTAGTAAACATCTGATTTTAGTCTAAAAGGATTGTAACAGAAACTCTTGCCAGATAACACAATGCTTGCTCTGATTATGAGATCTAGAAATCCATGCCCATTAAAATATGTTTAAAACATACTTTTTACTTTAATGCTGCAAATTATGCTTATAGATTCTTTCATTACATAAGGGATGAGAGTCAGAGGGGGAGGAAGAGAGACAGAGAGAGAAAGAGACCATGGGGGAGAACAACACATAAGGAGAGAGATGGATAGATAGATAGATAGATAGATAGATAGATAGATAGATAGAGAGACACACACACACACACACACACAAGGGGGGGGGGGGACCACTGCATTTTAAGTAATAAAACAGCAGAGCTACAGAGAGTTCAGAAAATTAGTCTATAATTTAGTGTGAAGTACAGAGGCAAGCTGCTAAGTTAGTGGGTGTAAAGTTTGAGTAAACAAAATACAAAAACGACCCTGCTATAAAAGACTAAAAAAAACACTAAACCACATTCATTAAATTATCATTTTAACTAACAGAATCTTTCAGTAAAATCTTACTTTAATAAGATGTGGGTGAAACACTGCTCTCTGTGCCTCTCTCCTGCTCTGTAAGGATTCAGGAAGTGACAGTGGCACATTCCACTGCACTTAGAGGGGAAGAACAGAACTCTCTTTTTCACTTTAGCAAAGCTAGCAGGTTCACAGGACAGCAACAAAATATATGAAAGTTGTTTTTTTGCGTTTTTGTTTTATATGATTTAACATCCAGCCCCAACCCTAAGTTCCCTTAACATCTGCCTCTCACTGGATTGGTTCAGCCCAAATAGGACTGCCTCAAATAAGCAGTTAATGAGCCATGCAATGATCTTAACCACTTGCATCCAGTAGATGGCGCAGCATGTTGTGTAATGGTGGGCAGACCTGATTGTGCCTCTTCATTGCACAACATATAGCTGTGAGAAAAAAAAATGCTGGGGGAAAAAATTTACAATTTTTTTTTTAAAGCCAATAAAAAAATATATATTTTTGCCCATATGAGAGGTGAAGCACTGCCTCACCTGCCTCTAGTGACTGCACATCACTGCTTACGGCAGTATATCATCTGCTGCCGCGGTTTATATGATTCACTCGATGTGTGAGGTGAACTTACGGGCGACGTGGGTTTCAGCAGTTGTGCTGAAACATACGCCGCATATGTAATCTCGCCCCAATGGGGACATTTTACTGGAGTAGACAAGGCTTGGCACTGGCATTTTGTTTTTGAGATTCTTACATTGTGTTGCAAAATGAATAATACAAATATTTTTTATTTTTTTCTACATATGATAACATATTTTATACTTAGAGTGACCATATTGCCGCTTTAAAAAGGGACACATATGAAAAATACATAGGTCAGAGCTGCTTTCAGGGCTGTTTAAAGAAATGTTTTGTATAAGAACCCTGACATGTGTATTTTTCATATATGTTCTTTTTTAAAGTGGCAATATGGTCAGCCTATTTATACTACAATCTCAAACATCTTTTTCTGGACACAATTTTTTAATTGCCAGTTCCTCAAAAACTCTATAGCTTTTATGACTATTATAAGCCAGAGATCCATTTACCTGTGAGATGTTATAGCTATAGCTCTCATGAAAAGATTTAGATCTACTCATGAACTCACCACCAGCTGCCAGTAGGAAGGTGATCACCAGCTGCAACATTGTATCAAACAGAAAGGTTCCTTTAGATGTAGTACCTTAATATTCACCTTTAGCAGTCTCTGCTGGGAAATTATATTAACAAACGTTCTCAGAACAGGTGGACTGGACATTAGTGATCAATGCCAAGGTTGTGTTTACGCATATTCTTCCTATATTTCTTAGCCAAGTATGGGCACTAAGACCTAGAGAGTTAAATAAGTCTAATAAGTAATAATTATTTTATCAGACGTATGTTCCTGCTGTTAGCTAAGGGTCACCAAATTACATGTTTTCCTAATTTAAATAGTAGTATATTATATTTCCATCACTGAAACTAATTCTATTCCATAAAAAAATTACATTGTTTTTATTTAGAAGCAGAAAATATCACCTTTATTTATTTAACTGTTTAAATGATAGAATTTCTATGATTTAGAAAGTTCTCATCAAATTTGTTGGGATCACATTATGGAGATAGCTATAATAGTCTTGGTTGTACCTCATAGTGCAATATATATCTATATATACAGTATATATATATAGGTTGGAGGGAACGGCACACACTTAATTCACAGCCACCTGGTGCTCAGCCAAAAGTAATATACATACAGTAGTGCAGAACCGGATCCAACGGACGGACTCCGTTGCCTGATGAGATCCAAGAACAGCCGGCACACTCTACCGTGAGCCTTTCTCAATGGTATTCAGACCGGATCCATTGAGAAAGGCTCACGGTAGAGCCGAAACGTTTGTTTTTTTCTGTTTAACTGAATAAATCGGATTACAACAAAATTCCTGTGTGCCGGCTGTTCTTGGATCTCATCAGGCAACGGAGTCCGTCCGTTGGATCCGGTTCTGCACTACTGTATATATATATATATATATATATATATATATATATAGTTACACGGTATTTCAGTGCATGATTATATATTTTCTATATTTTTTTAATAAGTTTATCTAATTAAAGAGCATTGACTCCATAAAAAAAACAAATCTGAACTTTTTTTAAAGAAAATATTTGAACCCTGTCTATGTCATAGCCTGCAGTTCTGCTCCAACATCAGTCCACAAATCTACCTAGCCTCCCAGTCCCAGAAAGCCTGTGGGTTATGTGAGGAGATCTATGCACATAAATAAAATATGATCAGCAAAATATTCATCATTATTACAACTTAGTGTTTGTACATTAAAATGATATCTGTAGGAATCAAATTTGTTTAAAAAATGTATTCTTTTATCTTCTGGAGATACAAAGAAACTGATGATTTAGTCTTGTAAAGTGCTAGAAACCAGATTTCTACTAAAAAGGGCAATTTCCTGGTCCTGCTTTTTTTTTCTTTCATGATTCAGGTAGAACATAACATTTTAAACAACTTTCTAATTTACTTCTACAGTCAAATTGTATTTGTTCTCTTTGTATCCTCTGTTGAAAAGCAAGGACATAAGCTCAGGAGCGTCCACGTGCCTGGAGCAGTTTTGCAAGAATGTTATTCATTTGCAAGAGCACTAGAGAGCAACAGTATTTCCTGCTATGTAGTGCACCAGATGCCTACCTAGGTATCTCTTCATCACAGAATATCATAGGAGCGAAGCAAATTTGATAATAGAATTAAATTGGAAACGTTCTTGAAATTGTATCCTCTGTCTAAATCACAATATCATTTTGTTGGGATTCATGTCCCTTTAGAAAAAAATTGCTACAAAAAGATATCCTGTTACTTACACCCTAATACCCTCATCCATTTTATTCAGAAAAGAAAGAGGATGGGATACGATTTCTGTATCTGTTTTATTCAGTAATTACTAATAATGTGACTTTTTTATAATCAGCAGAATAAATGTAATAGTGTAACCCCGTGTGTGCTGGGCACAGTGTGCTAAATAGCTTGTGTGTCCCGTCTCGCTACTAACAGATGTGTGTAGATAAAATCTCCCTGCTGAATAAATGTAATAGTGTAACCCCCTGTGTGCTGGGCACAGTGTGCTAAATAGCTTGTGTGTCCCGTCTCACTACTAACAGATGTGTGTAGATAAAATCTCCCTGCTGAATAAATGTAATAGTGTAACCCTGTGTGTGCTGGGCACAGTGTGCTAAATAGCTTGTGTGTCCCGTCTCACTACTAACAGATGTGTGTAGATAAAATCTCCCTGCTGAATAAATGTAATAGTGTAACCCTGTGTGTGCTGGGCACAGTGTGCTAAATAGCTTGTGTGTCCCGTCTCACTACTAACAGATGTGTGTAGATAAAATCTCCCTGCTGAATAAATGTAATAGTGTAACCCTGTGTGTGCTGGGCACAGTGTGCTAAATAGCTTGTGTGTCCCGTCTCACTACTAACAGATGTGTGTAGATAAAATCTCCCTGCTGAATAAATGTAATAGTGTAACCCTGTGTGTGCTGGGCACAGTGTGCTAAATAGCTTGTGTGTCCCGTCTCGCTACTAACAGATGTGTGTAGATAAAATCTCCCTGCTGAATAAATGTAATAGTGTAACCCCGTGTGTGCTGGGCACAGTGTGCTAAATAGCTTGTGTGTCCCGTCTCACTACTAACAGATGTGTGTAGATAAAATCTCCCTGCTGAATAAATGTAATAGTGTAACCCTGTGTGTGCTGGGCACAGTGTGCTAAATAGCTTGTGTGTCCCGTCTCACTACTAACAGATGTGTGTAGATAAAATCTCCCTGCTGAATAAATGTAATAGTGTAACCCTGTGTGTGCTGGGCACAGTGTGCTAAATAGCTTGTGTGTGCCGTCTCACTACTAACAGATGTGTGTAGATAAAATCTCCCTGCTGAATAAATGTAATAGTGTAACCCTGTGTGTGCTGGGCACAGTGTGCTAAATAGCTTGTGTGTGCCGTCTCACTACTAACAGATGTGTGTAGATAAAATCTCCCTGCTGAATAAATGTAATAGTGTAACCCCGTGTGTGCTGGGCACAGTGTGCTAAATAGCTTGTGTGTCCCGTCTCACTACTAACAGATGTGTGTAGATAAAATCTCCCTGCTGAATAAATGTAATAGTGTAACCCTGTGTGTGCTGGGCACAGTGTGCTAAATAGCTTGTGTGTCCCGTCTCACTACTAACAGATGTGTGTAGATAAAATCTCCCTGCTGAATAAATGTAATAGTGTAACCCTGTGTGTGCTGGGCACAGTGTGCTAAATAGCTTGTGTGTCCCGTCTCACTACTAACAGATGTGTGTAGATAAAATCTCCCTGCTGAATAAATGTAATAGTGTAACCCCGTGTGTGCTGGGCACAGTGTGCTAAATAGCTTGTGTGTCCCGTCTCACTACTAACAGATGTGTGTAGATAAAATCTCCCTGCTGAATAAATGTAATAGTGTAACCCTGTGTGTGCTGGGCACAGTGTGCTAAATAGCTTGTGTGTCCCGTCTCACTACTAACAGATGTGTGTAGATAAAATCTCCCTGCTGAATAAATGTAATAGTGTAACCCCGTGTGTGCTGGGTACAGTGTGCTAAATAGCTTGTGTGTCCCGTCTCACTACTAACAGATGTGTGTAGATAAAATCTCCCTGCTGAATAAATGTAATAGTGTAACCCTGTGTGTGCTGGGCACAGTGTGCTAAATAGCTTGTGTGTGCCGTCTCACTACTAACAGATGTGTGTAGATAAAATCTCCCTGCTGAATAAATGTAATAGTGTAACCCCGTGTGTGCTGGGCACAGTGTGCTAAATAGCTTGTGTGTCCCGTCTCACTACTAACAGATGTGTGTAGATAAAATCTCCCTGCTGAATAAATGTAATAGTGTAACCCTGTGTGTGCTGGGCACAGTGTGCTAAATAGCTTGTGTGTCCCGTCTCACTACTAACAGATGTGTGTAGATAAAATCTCCCTGCTGAATAAATGTAATAGTGTAACCCTGTGTGTGCTGGGCACAGTGTGCTAAATAGCTTGTGTGTCCCGTCTCACTACTAACAGATGTGTGTAGATAAAATCTCCCTGCTGAATAAATGTAATAGTGTAACCCTGTGTGTGCTGGGCACAGTGTGCTAAATAGCTTGTGTGTGCCGTCTCACTACTAACAGATGTGTGTAGATAAAATCTCCCTGCTGAATAAATGTAATAGTGTAACCCTGTGTGTGCTGGGCACAGTGTGCTAAATAGCTTGTGTGTCCCGTCTCACTACTAACAGATGTGTGTAGATAAAATCTCCCTGCTGAATAAATGTAATAGTGTAACCCTGTGTGTGCTGGGCACAGTTTGCTAAATAGCTTGTGTGTCCCGTCTCACTACTAACAGATGTGTGTAGATAAAATCTCCCTGCTGAATAAATGTAATAGTGTAACCCCGTGTGTGCTGGGTACAGTGTGCTAAATAGCTTGTGTGTCCCGTCTCACTACTAACAGATGTGTGTAGATAAAATCTCCCTGCTGAATAAATGTAATAGTGTAACCCCGTGTGTGCTGGGCACAGTGTGCTAAATAGCTTGTGTGTCCCGTCTCACTACTAACAGATGTGTGTAGATAAAATCTCCCTGCTGAATAAATGTAATAGTGTAACCCCGTGTGTGCTGGGCACAGTGTGCTAAATAGCTTGTGTGTCCCGTCTCACTACTAACAGATGTGTGTAGATAAAATCTCCCTGCTGAATAAATGTAATAGTGTAACCCCGTGTGTGCTGGGTACAGTGTGCTAAATAGCTTGTGTGTCCCGTCTCACTACTAACAGATGTGTGTAGATAAAATCTCCCTGCTGAATAAATGTAATAGTGTAACCCTGTGTGTGCTGGGCACAGTGTGCTAAATAGCTTGTGTGTCCCGTCTCACTACTAACAGATGTGTGTAGATAAAATCTCCCTGCTGAATAAATGTAATAGTGTAACCCCGTGTGCTGGGCACAGTGTGCTAAATAGCTTGTGTGTCCCGTCTCACTACTAACAGATGTGTGTAGATAAAATCTCCCTGCTGAATAAATGTAATAGTGTAACCCCGTGTGTGCTGGGCACAGTGTGCTAAATAGCTTGTGTGTGCCGTCTCACTACTAACAGATGTGTGTAGATAAAATCTCCCTGCTGAATAAATGTAATAGTGTAACCCCGTGTGTGCTGGGCACAGTGTGCTAAATAGCTTGTGTGTCCCGTCTCACTACTAACAGATGTGTGTAGATAAAATCTCCCTGCTGAATAAATGTAATAGTGTAACCCTGTGTGTGCTGGGCACAGTGTGCTAAATAGCTTGTGTGTCCCGTCTCACTACTAACAGATGTGTGTAGATAAAATCTGCTGAATAAATGTAATAGTGTAACCCCGTGTGTGCTGGGCACAGTGTGCTAAATAGCTTGTGTGTCCTGTCTCACTACTAACAGATGTGTGTAGATAAAATCTCCCTGCTGAATAAATGTAATAGTGTAACCCTGTGTGTGCTGGGCACAGTGTGCTAAATAGCGTGTGTGTCCCGTCTCACTACTAACAGATGTGTGTAGATAAAATCTCCCTGCTGAATAAATGTAATAGTGTAACCCTGTGTGTGCTGGGCACAGTGTGCTAAATAGCTTGTGTGTGCCGTCTCACTACTAACAGATGTGTGTAGATAAAATCTCCCTGCTGAATAAATGTAATAGTGTAACCCTGTGTGTGCTGGGCACAGTGTGCTAAATAGCGTGTGTGTCCCGTCTCACTACTAACAGATGTGTGTAGATAAAATCTCCCTGCTGAATAAATGTAATAGTGTAACCCTGTGTGTGCTGGGCACAGTGTGCTAAATAGCTTGTGTGTGCCGTCTCACTACTAACAGATGTGTGTAGATAAAATCTCCCTGCTGAATAAATGTAATAGTGTAACCCTGTGTGTGCTGGGCACAGTGTGCTAAATAGCTTGTGTGTCCCGTCTCACTACTAACAGATGTGTGTAGATAAAATCTCCCATATGGTAATTGTAAAAGACAGAGCTGTAAAGTCACATGATACATCTGCATAAATAATCTATATGCGCATAACTAAAGCTCTGATTATAATGTATTTGTCCTATAATAACCTTTATTAACAGCAGAAGGACTAGGGAGCTGGTGGTAACCTTGCTCTGATATTTGTTGCCACTGAGGATTTCTATTGACTTTAGTGTTAAAGGGACATTCTACAATAAAATTATTGTTTAAAAAGATAGTTAACACCATTATTACCCATTCCCCAGCTTTGCACAACCAACATTGTTAGATTAATAAACTTTATTACATTGAAACCTCTAAATCTCTGCCTGTTTCTAAGCCCCTACAGACAGCCTCTTATCACATGGTTTTTTTTATTAGCTTTTCACAACAGTAGACTGCTAGTTCATGTGGGCTATATAGATAACATTGTGTTCACGCCCAAGGAGTTATTTAAGATTTAGCACAACACAGTACTTAATGCAAAGTCAATAGATAATAAATAAAAAGTGATGTGATCAGGGGGCTGTCAGAAGAGGCTTAGATACAAGGTAATCACAGAGGTAAAACGTATATTAATATAACAGTGTTGGTTATGCAAAACTGGGGAATTGGTAATAAAGGGATTATCTATCTTTTTAAACAATAACAATTCTATTGTAGACAGTCCCTTTAAAGGGACATAAAACCCAATTTTTTTCTCTCCTGATTCAGATAGAAAATACAATTTTTTTTTTTAAATATTTATTTTTCACATTTTCAGTCAATACATACAGAAAAGAAAGTAATTAGCAAAATAGGCAAAAATTATAAATTATGGAGACACAGCTCCAGATTGTTCTTGTCATTGTCTTGGAGACACAGCTCCGAATTTAAAAATAAACAATTTCTGTACATTATATAATATCAATTCATAAACCATTAAACATTATGTGTCTAATTTTTGTTACTGATCAAAAAATAAACAATAGATTGATTCTTCCTCAACTGATACTTTCTCTCTTTGTTTCCCTATTGAGCCCTAGAAGAATCATTTTCCTCTTCCTCCTCCTCTTCTTACCTCTTTCCGATTTCGTCCCTCCTCCTTCTACACTTCCTTCCTCTCCCTCTTACTCTCTCTTACCCCTCATAGTGTTCCCACTTCCCTATTTTGAACTGAACAATTTGTGAAGAAATACAACAACAACAGATGGGGGGGAAAAAAAAAAAAAAAAAAAAAAGGGGGGGGGAGGGAAGGGCTTATTTCATCTCCTCTCTTCCCTCTTCCCTCCCTCCTCTCTCTCTCCATCAAATTACCATATCCCTAGTAACACTAACTCTGTGTTTCGGAACGGATAGATTAGGTATTCTATTTCACTTAAGGAAAAGGATTTAATAAAGATTGACCATTTTCTGAAAAATCTTGTTACGCTATTTTCATTATTTAAATCCGTATCTATCTTCTCAAGTATACACTGCTTTTTAAGACAGTTTTTGAGCTCCTGGATACTGGGGGGTGTCCTATTTTTCCATTTCTTAAGAATTAAGTATCTTGCTGCCAAAATAGCTAAATTTACAATCTTAGTGTTCATGAGCCTCTCCTGCGGGTCTTTCCAAAGAAATATTATGTGTAATGTTGAAAATATTGGAGGGGAGGCTCCTATTACCCCCAGCCAGTATTGTATTTTTAGCCAAAATTGCTGGATGATAGGGCATTCCCACATCATATGGATAGTATTTGCTAAAGGCAAAGAACATCTTGGACATGTAGTAAAATCAGGGCTCCCACATTTAAAACCTTTTTCAGGGGTAAAGAATGTTTCTAATAACAATTTTACATGGGTTTCTCTCCATGTAGATGAAAGGGTAACTCTTGAGACCTCTGATATTGAAAATCGAAGAACTCCAATGTCTCTGTAATCTTGTGGGAGTGTCGGTGCCCATTTGATAAGTATATTATCCAGATTTGTGTCTCCCTTTATGGAAACCAAATCTAGGTAACTAGTCGATATAGACAATATGCCATTTTTGGCTAAAATTAACCATTTTTCTATGGGTCCAAGTGTCCAATTCCACCCTATTTTGTATGTTAAACTTAAGGCTAAATGTCTTGCCTGCAAATAAGCGAAGAACTCCTTATGTGGGATATTAAACTCTTCTCTTAAAGAGCAAAAAGTTTTTATACATTTCCTGTCAAAGTCAAGTAGTTGAGAAATTTTATTAAGACCCAAAGCTTCCCATCTTGAAAAGAGAGGCGATTGAATTCCAGCTTGGAATTGTGGATTCCCCGTTATTGGGGTAATTCTAGACCCAGTATATTCTATGTTTAATAATTTACATACTTTCCACCAGATCTTAAGTGGGTTAAACAAGGAACTCATTTTTTTCACCTCTTTAGGTACGATGCATGGGGTACAATGGATAATTGCCACCGGATTATATGGAAATATTGCATTTTTTTCGAGTTCATTGTCAGTGACATAGTTTCTCTCTACAATCCAGTCTAAAATCAGACGGATCTGATATACATAATTGTATAATTTAATATCAGGGAGAGCTAGTCCCGCGTATTCTCTGGGAAGTGATAATTTAGTTAGGGAGATCCTGGGTTTTTTATCTTGCCAAATGAATTTTCTTAATGCTATATTAAACGTCAAAATGTCTTTTCCTTTGATAATCAAGGGGGTATTTTGTAAAATGTATAATATTTTAGGAAGGCTAATCATTTTAAACAAAGCTATTCGACCTGAGAGGGAGAGCGGGAGATTCTGCCAATTTTTCAAATTATCTTTGACACTGTTCAAAACTGGTGGTATGTTAAGATTATACCATTCATTAGGATTTGAGGAAACCGAAATACCCAGGTATTTAAATGAGTTAGTCACTATTTTAAATGGGATGTTAAGCATTGAATCTTTAGTTTTTTTGATCCATAGTAATTCAGTTTTAGAGGTGTTTACTCTATATCCCGAGAAGGAGCCAAATTTTTTAATGATAGAGACTATTTTAGGTATATTCACAGAAGTATTTGAAATGTATATTAAGATGTCATCAGCGTATAGTGCAATTTTCATTTCTTTCTTACCCACTTTAATGCCATTAATATGTTGCCTAATAAATATAGCTAATGGTTCGATAGAAATATTAAAGAGCAGAGGGGAGAGAGGACACCCCTGACGGGTTCCCCTTTTGAGAAAGATGTTTGAGGAAATTAGTCCATTGACTAAGAGTTTAGTAGAAGCATTTTTGTATATATTATGGATGATGTTAAGAAAGTTTCCATGAAAACCAAATTGCTGCAGAGAATTTAACAAATGGTCAAAATGGACTGAGTCGAAAGCTTTCTCTGCATCGACTGATATAATTGCGGAGTCAGGAGTGTCACCCTCTCTATCCCTCTCGACCTCTTCTTTGGCCCAATGATAATCTATGGTTAGGAAGAGTTCTCTTATCTTTGCTGATGAGTTTCGTTTAGACATAAACCCTGCCTGATCTTTATGAATAATTTTAGGAAGTAGTATTTGTAACCTGGAGGCTAAGATTGATGTCATAATTTTATAGTCTACATTTAGTAGTGCGATTGGCCTATAAGATTCTTTCTTATCTGGCTCCTTCCCGGGTTTGAGTATTAAAGTAGTATATGAGGCCATAAAGCTAGGTGGTGGGGTATTGTTCTTTATATAGATATCATTATATAATAAGGATAAGTATGGTAGGAGATTTGGTGAAAGTATTTTATAAAATTCATTCGGTAGCCCATCCGGGCCTGGAGATTTATTGAAGGAAAGATTTTGTATTGCCTTAGATATTTCAGTTTCCATTATGGGAGAATTTAGAGCATCGATTAACTCTGGGGGCACGACTTCAGTTGTAATTTTACTCCAAAAATTTTCCCGTTCCTTAGAATTTGAACTTTTTAAAGAATATAAATCTTGATAATAATCGGAAAAATGTTGTAAAAGTTCATCTGATGCCGTTATAATACTATCGTCTTTCTTTAATGAGTCTATATTTGGGGGTTGTTTCTCCCTTTTTACTAAGTTGGCAAGAAGTTTTCCCGTTTTACTCCCATATCTATAGAGTCGGGATTGAAATTTTAAGTCTCTCTGAGTGGACTTAAATAGCAAAGAGGAGTCTCTTACTTTTAGTGCTTGTACATATCGTGACCAATTTCTTGCTGTTTTTTCTAGGAGATATGAATTATATGTATTAGATATGGATTTCAACATTTCCCTTTCCTGAGTTTTAAATTTCTTCGTTCTGCTTATTGTATAGGCTAGGATTTCTCCTCTTAATACTGCTTTTGCAGTTTCCCATAGGATAATGGGTCGATTTATATATTCTTTATTAAAAGAAATAAATTCTTGGAATTTGTTATTAAGCCAGTTCTTAAATTTGAGGTCTGCCGCTAAATAATTGGGAAAAAAGAATCTTGAATGTTTTGGGGTGTGATTAATAGCATTAAATTCTAACAAAATTGGAGCATGATCCGAAATGCATATAGAAAGGATTTCTGCCGTAGGTCTAAATTTACAAAGTCTTTCATCTATAAGAAATAAGTCAATCCTTGAGAGTGACTTATGAGCTTTGGACAAACACGTAAAATTCCTGGAATCTGGATTTTGTAATCTCCAGATATCTCTAATCCTAAGATTTCGAAAGAGTTTTAAGAACATTTTAGTTTCTAAGTTATCCCTTTTAGTTCTGATGGGGGGGCTTTTGTGTCTTAACCTGTCTAAAGGGTATTGAGGCGACATGTTAAAGTCCCCTCCTAGAATTAAGAATCCTTCTGTATAGGTCATTATATTAGCTTGAAGAGTGTCCCAGAAGGAAGAACTAAAGATGTTGGGGGCATAAATATTGCATAATGTATATAATGTTGTATTTATTTTAATTTTTGCCATTAGAAACCTCCCCTCCGGATCTGAATTTATATGATTAATTTGATATTTCAATTTTTTCCCTAATAATATTGCCACTCCCCCCTTACGTTGAATGCTGGGTGAGGCCAAGACTTCTTTAACCCAAGAACTTTTTAATTTAGAGACTTCTTCTATTTTTAAGTGAGTTTCCTGTATGAAAGCAATGTCTATATTTTTCTTTTTTAAGTAAGTGATTATAGTTTTACGTTTAATAGGTGATGTTAGGCCCCCGATATTCCAAGAAGCCATCTTGAGGCCTTGTGCCATGTTAGTCATCATCTATGATAGGAAGGGAGGGAGAAGGAGAAGGGAGAGAAAAAAAAAAAAAAAAAAAACCAAACAAAAAAACAACCCCCCCCATTTAACTTCCCCTTCTTTTATGGGATTATTAATATACTTCATAGTTTGTGTCCCAGCTAGGGCCCTTAACTTTTTTGTAATTCTAGCCATTCTACATCATATTCCTTATTGTATGTTGGAATAGGCATTGAATTTAAGTCCTGTCCTGTTCTGTAGTTAACTGCTGGGTAACATATTTCTCTGCTTCTCTCGCAGAATCAAAAAATTGTGTCTCATTATTCATTGTTATTCTCAGTCTTGCTGGGTATGCAATAGTAGCACGATGTCCCTGATTTATCAATTTAGTGCATAAAGGGGCTAATTCCCTTCTTTTAGCAGAGGTCTCTGCAGAAAAATCCTGAAAAATCATTATTTTTGTCTCTCCCAGCATTATAGGCTGATTTTTTTTAAAGTGTTGTAATATTAGCAATTTGTCTTGATAGTTTAATACTTTGGCTATTATTGGTCTGGGTCTAGCCTCTTCCCTGCTTGATTTTTGCCATCCTATTCTATGAGCTCTTTCGAGCACTATCCTTGGGTGTGTTTGTGGAATTTGTAGCAACTGTGGCAGTGTTATAGTTAACAGTTTATCTAAATCTTCGTATTGCTTCAGTTCGGGCACTCCTATTACTCTGAAGTTGTTACGTCTAGCACGATTCTCTAAATCTTCTAACTTTGTCTGTATTTTCATAAGTTTATCATTCATTGTGTCTATTTTTGTATTATGAATTAATGTGTTGTCTTCCAAGTCTGAAATCCTTTGTTCTGCTTCTATTAATCTATTAGAGAACTGACGGATTTCTTCTGTGAGTGTATTTATGTCCTGTTTGATTTCGCTTCTTAGGAGATCAAATTTTGGAGTCAGGGCCTCCGATATGCTTGTGACTAATGCTTGTAAATTTAATGGTTCATTGATCTGTGGGGCATTTGGGCTAACAGTGAGAGTGTCTACTGTGATCTCTACTGTGTTTTTATTTCTTTTGTCTCTCTGCCTCCCAGCCATGTTGGTGGGGGGAGTTTTAGTGTTTGTGAGAAAAAATTTATCCATATATTAATAGTTGTGCATAAATTATAAAAAAGGGAAAAAGGGAAGTGCGTGTTGTGTGGGAAGGGGGTGTGCCAAAAATAATAAATAATAAATAATAATGTGAAAAAGTGAATATATTAAATGCTCCTTATCTTGCTTTCTTATTCTTTCCTTTTTCCTTTCTCCTACTTTCCTCTCTATAAATCTATGTTGAATTAGTTAGTTTTCCTCTGATCTAGTGTTGAAGGTTGAGTATGAAGTTTCTATCACTAGTGTGAGAATTATATTCCTGTTATTCAAATTGTGTTAAAAATGAGACCTAGAAAATGTAGAAGCCTCTTTATATGGATTAGTTCATGCTAGATAGGTTTTACTTATATTTAGGCAAAGTAGAACACTAAATAGGGGGCATCGGTTGTAAAAGATTATATTGATGCTCTTAGTATATATTATATTATTTCTCTGTAAATAGTTAGTTGACAAATTCAGTATATACATATAAATACATGTGACTTTGCTTGAGGTTGATTACAATTATAGACGTTGGTTTATTATCTTATCCCTTTTAATTCCTTCAGCTAGTCATATATCTTACTAGCAGAGCGCTTGTCTAGTAAAGATCTTTTTCACAAGCTGCAAATGTAGCGTCTCTGTGCCCAATCCTAAGGCTATATGTTTAACTGAAGGAGTTTGTAGAATACTCTAGGAGGTATTGAATTCGTTTTTTCCCTTTTGTACACACTCATATGACAAAGACAACTTGATAAGCAAACATTTATATGGTAAGCAAACTATTATATCTCTATAAATAGTCAGGTAGCAAACTCAATGTATGCACATATATACATATGGTTTTACTTGAGATTGGTTACAATTATGGACTTGATTTTTTATCTTATCCCTTCTAGTTCCCTCATCCAGCCACACATCCTATTAACAGGGCACTTGTCTAATTAGAATATTTTTCACAAGCTGAAAAAGATAACGTTTCTGTACCAAGTCCTAAGGTTATATGTTTAGCTGAAGGAGCTTGTGGGACAATCTAGGAAATATTAAATTAGTTTTTCTTTTATAACCATAATACTTTAAAGAGCAACCTTTTATGGGATAAGCAGACTGTTTGCTTAATATTAATTAACTTATATTTGTTAAACACCGGGTGTCAAATAATGAAACATTTATCTATTCTCATGATGTTGCATATATCTCTGTTTGTATCAGAGGAGAAAAAAAACAAAAAACAAAAAAACAAAATAAGAATAAAACAGAACAGCCGTCAATTTTGTATAACAATGTCCATATATCCGGGGGATAGCTTTTACTTAGATTAAACTAATGTCTCCAGTTTTGTTATCTCTATTTTTCTTTCCCTTTCCCCCTTCTTCCCTTCTTTCCCTATGTTAGTAACAAAGAAAGTACCTGACCCCTGTCCGTGGGGAACTTTATGATGAGAAGTAGTTTTTTACTTCAAGGAGGGGGAAGCAGGATTCCAAAGTGGGTTAAACAAATAGCCGGGTCCCCCTCTCGCAGCATCGGTGGGGGGGGAAGCACCGGCGGTAAGAATAAGCAATATCCCTGCTTTTGATCTCCAGAGTGGAGGATTGAAGTATATCCACCCTTGCACCAGGTGGATCCTGCTGGTATGTAAGGAAAGCTTTGGCTTCAGTCAGGGGCCTAAGAAGTGTTTGTAGACGTTGCTACTTTAGACTCCACGGTTGCTACCCTTCTCTCACACCAGGTATACTCATCCGCCAGAGTACTTGTTTGCTGCCGCTTATGTGTCCGGCTCTTAGTTGGTCGTCATCGCTATTTTCTCTCCTCTGATGGATCCAGGCCGCCAGAGAAAAAAAACACAAAAATGCCGTTTGCGTCTGCAAGCTTGGGGACCACCATCTAGCTTGTCTCTGCACCTCCGTTTGCAGCCGTTCACTCCGGTCCGTTTCCAGCCAGTCTCTCAAGCTCCGCTAACAGCGGTCAGCCTCGGTCCACTCCCGGCCACTCCTAGCGCTTAGACTCGGTTGCCTGACCGCATCCAGTCAGGCTCCAGGTTAATCACGCCAGGTGCAGCCTGAGGGCGGGGTCCTGGCGGCGGGGTTTTCCTCTGTGTTTTGCCCTTTGCTGATATTTAGACTTCTGAGTCTGCAGGAGTGTTTCTCTGTACCCTGGGATATTATTTAGGACAGAGCCTATTGTTGTTTTTTAAGTCTCTTTCTTCACTTTTTCAAGTTTATGGCTTAAAGTTCAGCCAGATATCCCATGTACTTGATGTGGGTTCAGTATAGGAGAACCGGTAGCCGTATGTAACTGGCTTTGTCAAGCTGCCCAAGGTCTAGGGTGTTCGGCACGCGTTCCCTCTGCCAATAGCTTGTTCAGGTAATGTGGAGCAGGTGTCTACCTGACCTTGCACCTGTGCTCCTCCCACCGGATCTCCATCAGAAAATACAATTTTAAACAACTTTCTAACAGCTAGATTTAGAGTTTTGTCGGTAACGACCCGCGTAGCTAACGCATGTTTTTTTTTCCCCGCACCTTTTAAATACCGCTGGTATTTAGAGTTCACAGAATGGCTGCGTTTTCAGTGCGTTAGGCTCCAAAAGGGAGCGTAGAGCATAATTTACTGCCACTGCAACTCTCAATACCAGTGGTGCTTACGGACGCGGCCAGCTTCAAAAACGTGCTCGTGCACGATTCCCCCATAGGAAACAATGGGGAAGTTTGAGCTGAAAAAAAACCTAACACCTGCAAAAAAGCAGCGTTCAGCTCCTAACGCAGCCCCATTGTTTCCTATGGGGAAACACTTCCTAAGTCTGCACCTAACACTCTAACAGGTACCCCGAGTCTAAACACCCCTAACCTTACACTTATTAACCTCTAATCTGCCGCCCCCGCTATCGTTGACCCCTGCATATTATTATTAACCCCTAATCTGCCGCTCCGTACACCGCCGCAACCTACTTTATCCCTATGTACCCCTAATCTGCTGCCCCTAACACCGCCGACCCCTATATTATATTTATTAACCCCTAATCTGCCGCCCCCAACGTCGCCGCCACCTACCTACAATTATTAACCCCTAATCTGCCGACCGGACTTCACCGCTACTCTAATAAATGTATTAACCCCTAAAGCTAAGTCTAACCCTAACACTAACACCACCCTAAATTAAATATAATTTAAATCTAACGAAATAAATGAACTCTTATTAAATAAATTATTCCTATTTAAAGCTAAATACTTAAACCCTAATGTAGCTACAATATAAATAATAATTATATTGTAGCTATTTTAGGATTTATATTTATTTTACAGGCAACTTTGTATTTATTTTGACTAGGTACAATAGCTATTAAATAGTTAATAACTATTTAATAGCTACCTAGTTAAAATAATGACAAAATTACCTGTAAAATAAATCCTAACCTAAGTTACAATTAAACCTAACACTACACTATCAATAAATTAATTAAATACAATACCTACAAATAAATACAATTAAATAACCTAACTAAAGTACAAAAAATAAAAAAGAACTAAGTTACAAAAAATAAAAAAATATTTACAAACATTAGAAAAATATTACAACAATTTTAAACTAATTACACCTACTCTAAGCCCCCTAATAAAATAACAAAGCCCCCCAAAATAAAAAATGCCCTACCCTATTCTAAAATGAAAATAGAAAAGTTCTTTTACCTTACCACACCTTAAAAGGGCCATTTGCGGGGCATGCCCCAAAGAATTCAGCTCTTTTGCCTGGAGAAAAAAAACATACAATACCCCCCCAA
Source organism: Bombina bombina (assembly GCF_027579735.1). Taxonomy (NCBI): domain Eukaryota; kingdom Metazoa; phylum Chordata; class Amphibia; order Anura; family Bombinatoridae; genus Bombina; species Bombina bombina. The sequence goes on along the minus strand of NC_069506.1, from coordinate 26,608,657 downwards.
CATTACAACCCACTACCCACATACCCCTAATCTAACCCAAACCCCCCTTAAATAAACCTAACACTAAGCCCCTGAAGATCTTCCTACCTTATCTTCACCACACAATGTCTTGATCCAAGCCCAAGCGGGGGGCTGAAGACATCCATCCTCCGGCTGAAGTCTTGATCCAAGCGGGCAAAAGAGGACATCCGGACCGGCAAACATCTTCATCCAAGCCGCATCTTCTATGTTCTTCCATCCGATGACAACCGGCTCCATCTTGAAGACCTCCATCGCGGATCCATCCTCTTCTTCTGACGACTAGACGACGAATGAAGGTTCCTTTAAGGGACGTCATCCAAGATGGCGTCCCTCGAATTCCGATTGGCTGATAGGATTCTATCAGCCAATTGGAATTAAGGTATGAAAATTCTGATTGGCTGATGGAATCAGCCAATCAGATTCAAGTTCAATCCGATTGGCTGATCCGATCAGCCAATCAGATTGAGCTCACATTCTATTGGCGGTTCCGATCAGCCAATAGAATGCGAGCTCAATCTGATTGGCTGATTGGATCAGCCAATCGGATTGAACTTGATTCTGATTGGCTGATTCCATCAGCCAATCAGAATTTTCCTACCTTAATTCCGATTGGCTAATAGAATCCTATCAGCCAATCGGAATTCAAGGGACGCCATCTTGGATGACGTCCCTTAAAGGAACCTTCATTCATCGTCTAGTCGTCGGAAGAAAAGGATGGATCCGCGATGGAGGTCTTCAAGATGGAGCCGGTCGTCATCGGATGGAAGAACATAGAAGATTTGGCTTGGATGAAGATGTTTGCCAGTCCGGATGTCCTCTTCTGCCCGCTTGGATCAAGACTTCAGCCGGAGGATGGATGTCTTCAGCCCCCCGCTTGGGCTTGGATCAAGACATCGGAGCCAGGACGGATCGGTGTGATACCCGGTGTGGTGAAGATAAGGTAGGAAGATCTTCAGGGGCTTAGTGTTAGGTTTATTTAAGGGGGGTTTGGGTTAGATTAGGGGTATGTGGGTGGTGGGTTGTAATGTTGGGGGGGTATTGTATGTTTTTTTTTTCTCCAGGCAAAAGAACTGAATTCTTTGGGGCATGCCCCGCAAATGGCCCTTTTAAGGGCTGGTAAGGTAAAAGAGCTTTTCTATTTTAATTTTAGAATAGGGTAGGGCATTTTTTTATTTTGGGGGGGCTTTGTTATTTTATTAGGGGGCTTAGAGTAGGTGTAATTAGTTTAAAATTGTTGTAATATTTTTCTAATGTTTGTAAATATTTTTTTTATTTTTTGTAACTTAGTTCTTTTTTATTTTTTGTACTTTAGTTAGTTTATTTAATTGTATTTATTTGTAGGTATTGTATTTAATTAATTTATTGATAGTGTAGTGTTAGGTTTAATTGTAACTTAGGTTAGGATTTATTTTACAGGTAATTTTGTAATTATTTTAACTAGGTAGCTATTAAATAGTTCTTAACTATTTAATAGCTATTGTACCTGGTTAAAATAAATACAAAGTTGCCTGTAAAATAAATATAAATCCTAAAATAACTACAATATAATTATTATTTATATTGTAGCTACATTAGGGTTTATTTTACAGGTAAGTATTTAGCTTTAAATAGGAATCATTTATTTAATAAGAGTTAACTTATTTAGTTAGATTTAAATTATATTTAACTTAGGGGGGTGTTAGGGTTAGGGTTAGACTTAGCTTTAGGGGTTAAAAAATTTATTAGAGTAGCGGTGAGGTCCGGTCGGCAGATTAGGGGTTAATACTTGAAGTTAGGTGTCGGCGATGTTAGGGAGGGCAGATTAGGGGTTAATACTATTTATTATAGGGTTAGTGAGGCGGATTAGGGGTTAATACATTTATTATAGTAGCGGTGAAGTCCGGTCGGCAGATTAGGGATTAATAATTGTAGGTAGGTGGAGGTGACGTTGTGGGGGGCAGATTAGGGGTTAATAAATATAATATAGGGGTCGGCGGTGTTAGGGGCAGCAGATTAGGGGTACATAGGGATAACGTAGGTGGCGGCGGTGTACGGAGCGGCAGATTAGGGGTTAAAAAATTTTAATAGAGTGGCGGCGATGTGGGGGGGCCTCGGTTTAGGGGTGCATAGGTAGTTTATGGGTGTTAGTGTACTTTAGAGCACAGTAGTTAAGAGCTTTATGAACCGGCGTTAGCCAAGAAAGCTCTTAACTACTGTTTTTTTTCTGCGGCTGAAGTCTTGTCATTAGATTTCTAACGCTCACTTCAGCCAAGACTCTAAATACCGGCGTTAGGAAGATCCCATTGAAAAGATAGGATACGCAATTGGCGTAGGGGGATCTGCATTATGGAAAAGTCGCGGTTGGAAAGTGAGCGTTAGACCCTTTCCTGACTGACTCCAAATACCAGCGGTAGCCCAAAACCAGCGTTAGGAGCCTCTAACGCTGGTTTTGACGGCTAACGCCAAACTCTAAATCTAGCCGTAATTTACTTTTATTATCTAATTTGTTTAATTCTGTTGGTATCGTTTGTTGAAGAAGCAGCAATGCACTAATGGTTTCTAACTGAACATATGGGTGAGCCAATCACAATCAATATATACAGTATATTCAGCCACCAATCAACAGCAAGAACCTAGATTCTCTGCTGCTCCTAAGCTTACCTAGCTAAACCTTTCAGCAAAGGATAACAAGAGAAGGAAGCAAATTAAATAATAGAAGTACATTGGAAAGTTGTTTAAAATTGTATTCTCTATCTAAATCATGAAATATATTTTTTTGGTTTCATGTCCCTTTAACCTTAGTTTTTTCCAGTCAGTATAATGCAAGAAGGGTTGTAGGCAACGTTCATTAAAGGGACACAAAACCCTTCATTATCTTGCTATCTTTATTTGAAAAACAGGAATGTAAGCTTAGGAGCCAGTCCTTTTTTGGTTCAGAACCTGAGTAGCGTTTGATGATTGGTGGATAAATGTAGTGCTTCCTAGGGTGCTGACCCAAAAATGGGCTGACTCCTAAGCTTACATTCCTGCTTTTTTTCAAATAAAGATAGCAAAAGAACAAAGAAAAATTGATAATTGAAGTAAATTACAAAATTGCTTAAATTGCTGCTCTATCTGAACCATTAAAGAAAAAAATTGGGTTTTGTGTCCCTTTAAAGCCCCATCTAGCTGCAACAGTTCCTATGTTATTCTGTGATGCATATTCACAACATAATGAAGAGATGAGTGGGCTCTGGTGGATCACGTGCACAGAATAGCACAGTAACTGGGAAGAAAAATGATTACAACAAAAGAGGTTCTTATTTGATGATCTTTTTTACTTCTTAAATGCAACTTATAAAAATAAACAGAAAAACATTAAATTATAGTGAAAAAAATTACATTGTCTAATTTGTAAGAACATGTCATTATTAACAATAGTTACTCTGCAATGCTATGTGCTTAACCCTGCAAGGGGTTAAATGCAAAGTTAAAGTACCACTCAGGATCATTGCTAGGAATCACAACTTCTGGTCTTGATTAGGTCAGCAACTATGAATGCTCAGGACCGGCAGTTCTTTGTGGCTCCTGATTGGTACTTTAACTATGGATTTAACCCAATTGAACAGGTTAGACACGTAGCATTGTAGGGGTGTGAATGTTCCCCCTTTTCTTTCTTTTGTTAAATATTCTAGAACAGCATTTCTAATGGTTTAGATATTATTAAAAACTTTCCTTTATATTGTTCAGGTAACCTTTTTTTTCCTCTCTGTTTCTTTTTAATTCTATTTTACTTATTATTTTACGGCTAGATTACGAGTTTTGCGTTATGAGTAAAAAAGCAACGTTAGGCCTCATAACGCTGCTTTTTCACTACCGCTGCTATTACGTGTCTTGTAGGTACAGCTGTCCCGCACACTACCGAAAATCAACTTACGCAATTTTCGTAAAGTCTTTTTTCAATGGGACTTCAATAGCGCCAATATTACAAGTTTTTTTTGGAGGCCAAAAAGTGAGTGGTACAGCCTATCCCGCAAGATTCATAATGAATTCTAAAGTCAGTAGTTATGAGTTTTACACTGCAAAGCTGTAGCATAAAACTCATAACTAAAGTGTTAAAAAGTACACTAACACCCATAAACTATCTATTAACCCCTAAACCGAAGCCCTCCCGCATAGCAAACACTAAAATAAAATGATTAACCCCTAATCTGCCGCTCCGGACATCGCCGCCACTAGTATAAACATATTAACCCCTAAACCGCCGCACTCCCGCATCGCAAACACTTGTTACATATTATTAACCCCTTTTTTCAGCCGGCTCTCCCCATTGATGTCTATGGGGAAATCGTGCACAAGCACGTACAACCAGCTCACCGCTGACTTAAGCAGCGCTGGTATTGGAGTGCGGTATGGAGCTCAATTTTGCTCCACGCTCACTTCTTGCCTAATAACGCCGGGTTTAGGAAAACCTGTAATACCAGCGCTGTAGGTAAGTGAGCGGTGACAATAACGTGCAAGTTAGCACCGCACAGCTCATAACGCAAAACTCGTAATCTAGCCGTTAATTAATTATCTACATGGCAGGAAACAGTGCTGCCATCTAGTGCTCTTGCAAATGGATCACATTCTTGCAAACCTGCTGCCATATAGTGCTCCAGAAATGGGCCGGCTCCTGAGCTTAAGTCCCTGCTTTTCAACAAAAGATACCAAGAGAATGAAGAAAATTGACAATAAAAGTATATTAAAAAGTTATTTAAAATCACTGCTCTATCTGAATTATTAAAGAATTTTGGGTTTTATGTCCCTTTAGGGATTTTCTTTTCAAACTTCTTGCCAAGCTTAAACTTCCATCCTGAGGTTTCAGTTTAATTTAAAAATGTTCCAGTTTCTGATTATTTTCCTGGTTTTAATCAGTTTTATTGTTCAAACTGGTTCTCCTTCTTCAGCTACAAGAATAATGTGAGTATTAATGCCTAATGCCTGGGATAAGCATAAGGCTATCCTACGTACTAATGCCTGGGATAAGCATAAGGCTATCCTACGTACTAATGCCTGGGATAAGCATAAGGCTATCCTACGTACTAATGCCTGGCATAAGCATAAGGCTGTGCTACGTACTAATGCCTGGGATAAGCATAAGGCTATCCTACGTACTAATGCCTGGGATAAGCATAAGGCTATCCTACGTACTAATGCCTGGGATAAGCATAAGGCTATCCTATGTACTAATGCCTGGGATAAACATAAGGCTGTCCTTCGTACTAATGCCTGGGATAAGAATAAGGCTATCCTACCTACTAATGCCTAGGATAAGCATAAGGCTATCCTACGTACTAATGCCTGGGATAAGCATAAGGCTATTCTACGTACTAATGCCTGAGATAAGCATAAGGTTATCCTACATACTAATGCCTGGGATAAGCATAAGGCTATCCTACCTACTAATGCCTGGGATAAGCATAAGGCTATTTTATGTACTAATGCCTGAGATAAGCATAAGGTTATCCTACATACTAATGCCTGGGATAAGAATAAGGCTATTCTACGTACTAATGCCTGAGATAAGCATAAGGTTATCCTACATACTAATGCCTGGGATAAGCATAAGGCTATCCTACGTACTAATGCCTGAGATAAGCATAAGGCTGTCCTACATACTAATGCCTGAGATAAGCATAAGGCTGTCCTACGTACTAATGCCTGGGATAAGCATAAGGCTATCCTATGTACTAATGCCTGGGATAAGCATAAGGCTGCCCTACGTACTAATACCTGAGATAAGCATAAGGCTATCCTACGTATTAATACCTGGGATAAGAATAAGGCTATCCTACGTACTAATACCTGGGATAAGCATAAGGCTATCCTACGTACTAATGCCTGGGATAAGCATAAGGCTATCCTACGTGCTAATGCCTGAGATAAGCATAAGGCTATCCTATGTACTAATGCCTGGGATAAGCATAATGCTGTTTTACGTACTAATGCCTGAGATAAGCATAAGGCTATCCTATGTACTAATGCCTGAGATAAGCATAAGGCTATCCTACGTACTAATACCTAAGATAAGCATACAGCTATCTTACGTACTAATGCCTGAGATAAGCATAAGGCTATCCTACGTACTAATGCCTGAGATAAGCATAAGGCTATCCTACGTACTAATGCCTGAGATAAGCACAAGGTTATCCTACGTACTAATGCCTGACATAAGCATAAAGCTATCCTACGTACTAATGCCTGAGATAAGCACAAGGCTATCCTACGTACTAATGCCTGAGATAAGCATAAAGCTATCCTACGTACTAATGCCTGAGATAAGCACAAGGCTATTCTACTTACTAATGACTGAGATAAGCACAAGGCTATCCTACGTACTAATGCCTGAGATAAGCACAAGGCTATCCTACGTACTAATGCCTGAGATAAGCACAAGGTTATCCTATGTAGGTTATCCTATGTACTAATGCCTGAGATAAGCACAAGGCTATCCTACGTACTAATGCCTGAGATAAGCATAAAGCTATCTTATGTACTAATGCCTGAGATAAGCATAAGGCTGTTTTACGTACGAATGCCTGAGATAAGCATAAGGCTATCCTACGTACTAATGCCTGAGATAAGCACAAGGTTATCCTATGTAGGTTATCCTATGTACTAATGCCTGAGATAAGCACAAGGCTATCCTACGTACTAATGCCTGAGATAAGCATAAAGCTATCTTATGTACTAATGCCTGAGATAAGCATAAGGCTGTTTTACGTACGAATGCCTGAGATAAGCATAAGGCTATCCTACGTACTAGTGCCTGGGATAAGCATAAGGCTATCCTACGTACTAATGCCTGAGATAAGCATAAGGCTATCTTACATACTAATGCCTGAGATAAGCATAAGGCTATCCTACGTACTAATGTCTGAGATAAGCATAAGGCTATCCTACATACTAATGCCTGAGATAAGCACAAGGCTATCCTACGTACTAATGCCTGAGATAAGCACAAGGCTATCCTATGTACTAATGCCTGAGATAAGCACAAGGCTATCCAACGTACTAAATAAGTTTATACTTTTAGGAAATGTCAGGCAGACTTGCTGGGCCTATGGCTCTTATCTGCCGTCAAAATCAATGTTTCTATGACTATAGACTTAATGTGCTTTCAATAACATTTGTATATGTGATGATTTTTTTTCATCCTGATGTTGCTGTGAGCTTTTGTTTGTCTGTGATTTGAACTATATTTTTTTTTTATTAAACTAAGAAATTATCTTGTTTAGTAAAACATAAACTGATCGTATTCAAAAACCTTTTTTGAAAAAAACAAACAAACAAAACAAACTTGCAAACAACTAAGGTATCATGATCAAAACAGGCCAAAATGGATTTTCAAAAAGTTAAGGCTGATCTGATCAATTAGAAAAAGTCCAATAAACCAGGTAAAATTTGTTTTACATGAGATATCGACAACAATAATTTGAAACACGTCTTTTTCATGCTTTATTTATGTAAGTTGTTGCATTATGACAGATAGAGTTTGCTAATTTAATCTTCCATATCTCAGGCGTGGTATGACGTTAACCAAGCTTGTCTTTACTGTTCCGCTTGCATATCATTGGTTCATTTTCTCAAACACATTAATTGTTGCTGATGATCTGAAAAGGGCAAAAATTACAAGATTATAAAAGATCATTCATAGCATAATGAGCAGACAACCTCAAAAAAACACATATACAGGTACTGTTATTCATAAAGATCTGGTTAAAACACGGAGCACAAATAACTAAATCCTATGGCGAAAAAAGACAAGGGAGGAGGGATTGTTATCCAGGATCGAGATGTATATCTAAATGAGGCATACAGACTATTAAGCTGTACAAGAACTTACAAAAGACTGGATAAAGATCCCTCCTCCCAGTATAGCTTAGAGCTACATGCCTTTGTGCTTAAAGGAAGAGAAGATAGTATACTAACCACGGAGGAAGCCAATTTTATTTTGATTTTGTGCCCTTCGGTACCTTTATTTTACCATCTACCGAAGGTGCACAAGGACAAAGTAAACCCACCCGGGAGACCTATAGTCTCCGGGGTGGGGTCTCTAACTAGTAATCTTTCCAGCTATTTAGATTGGTTCCTACAGCCAACTGTTAGGAAAACCAAATCTTACTTAAAGGATACCCCCCAAACCATTAAATTATTTGAAGGCATAATATGGGATGATAGTTTTTTATGGATATCTTGTGATATTACTTCGTTATACACGAATATACCACACATAGAGGGAGTGAAAGCCTTTGAGGAGTTTTTTGACAAATATAGTGATTTACCCTCCGATACAAGTAAAGTATTTAGCAAGAGGGATTGAATTTATCTTATTCCACAATTTCTTCTCGTTCGAGAATAAGTTTTATCAGCAGGTGCAAGGAATGGCCATGGGTACGCCCATGGCCCCTTCCTATGCAAACATTTAAATGGCTGCTTTCGAGGAGAAGTACGTGTAGAATAACAACCCATATAAGGAGAATGTCATGATATATCGGCGCTATATTGATGACATCCTCATGGTGTGGAAGGGTAGTGATATAGAAGCCATGGAGTTTATTAGTCATCTGAACAATAATGACTTCAATTTGGAATTTACAAGTAAAATACATAGGAGGGAGATAGAATTTTTTAGATCTGTGCCTTTTCATTGATCCAGCCACTAACAAAACAGCGGTAAGAATTTTAAAAAAGAAGTGGAATAGTAATGGGTTTTTAAATGACAGGAAGTGACCATCTGCCCCAATGGAAAAGAAATACCCTTACGGCCAATTTCTCAGGATTCGTAGAAATTGTACAAACATAGATGACTTTGAGGCAGAGGCTGATCAGTTAGAAGATACATTTTTAAAGAAAGGGTATGACAGCGTTTAGTACAGAGAGCTAGAATAGAGAGTAGAAATAAAGATAGAGGGGGATTTATTGCTTAGTACAAATAAAAACCAATATGTCACTAAAACCCATAATGAGGAAAAGAAATGGGGAGCTAAATTTATAACAACATATAATCTAGGTGCTAATTTCATTAAAACTACACTTAAAAAACATTGGAATATCCTTTTGTCTGATCCTGTTTTAGGACCCCCATTTGGAGCCTAACCCGGTAACTATCTTTAAGAAAAATAAAAGTATTAAAAATATATTAGCTCCATCTAAATTAAGAGAAATAAGAATACAAAGAAAGGGACTCTCTCAGATTGGTGCATTAATAAAGGGGGAACTTTCAAATGTGGAAGACTAACTGTTGCATGTGTAGTCTCATTAGTAAGGGTGATAATGTTTACAACTGGGACCATTCTAAAGAATTAAAATTAAAGATAGAGCTTCATGTGTGTCCGTGTATGCGGTGTATTACCTCATGTGTGAGTGCAATTTGATTTACGTGGGAAGAACGAAAAGGAAAGTCAAACGCCGCATATACGAACACATAGAAAATATAACCAAAGGATATGAAAATCATAGTGTATCTGAACACTTTAGGAGGGTGCATAATAAAAATCCAAATAACCTCAAAGTGAAAATATTACAGACTATACCCACAATCAGTGGGCAATGAACAGCAGAGGTTACTGCACCTCAGAAAGTGTGAAACCAAATAGATTCACCTGCTTAATTGTATGGCCCCTAAAGGGTTAAATGTTGATATAGACTTGCAGGCATTTATGATGTAATACAGTATATTTTACACATTAGTATAGAATATATAATCAACTTTCAAATGGATTGCTGAATGAATTTGTACTAACTCTTTTTAATGATATATAGGTTCCTTTAAGAAGAATGTTTATTATGTATTAAGCATGAATTTTAGATGAGAGTATATATTTAGTCCCTTTTGATTTATTGTTTATTTGTATCCAAGTACGTAAATTCTCTATGAAGTTAATGAAATGATTTGTAGATAATGAATTACATATATATAGTTTTAACCTCATCTATTAATTTATATTCTTAATGATTTATGTATTAATGTTTAGAAGATAAGCGTATATAACGAGTTAATGAATCATACTGACAAAAGCAGGAGTGCATATTTATTTTCCAGCAAGTGAATCAGCTTACGATATTGCTTTAGAAAATAGAGGCGTGTTTGCATCCTGTTACTAGATAGGTCAGTGAGTAACCAATCAGAAGTGACGACCGGATGTTTGTAGCAACGTACAGGAGCGTGCTAAACATCATCATTTCCTCTTGAAAAAGTCTGGAGAGCGCAGACGAAACGCGTTGGGGGTGGAGCTAAGGACGGCTTCAATACACTAAGACTGTTTGGAAGAAGCACTGAAGCGGCGGTAAAATAACTGTTTCCTGGAGGATTCCAAAGTGAACTGGGACTCGCTTCTCTTCTTTCCCTATAAAGGGATCAATGCGATCATTTTTAGCCTGTTTGTAAGTGCAATATCTTTGTATATATAATACATTTTTGGAAACTGCTACCTTGATGTGGGGTTGCGCTGTCTCTTTTTTTCGCCATAGGATCTACATGTAAAGAGATTGTTTGGGAACAAGCCTCTGGAAGTAGCTGCACCTCATTTTCTAAAGACTACTATCAGGAGCTGGCATTATAAACTATCAAGCAAGCATTATTCTATTTGAATGCTCCTAAGGACTCTCCCCAGTATTGGGTAATATTTATTCAGCCAGATCAACTGTTTTTTAACCATTTATACTGTGTTTATGTTTATATGTATGAATTTGCATGTTTATTGCTTACTTAATATTTTATATTGATGCAGTATTATTTTAATCTTTTAGCCTTTTTTTAATCAAACTATTTTAAATATTCCCCTTACTTTAACGCTATCATTATATATCCATCTCTCTACCAAATTGCGCTGTTAATACTTCCAGTGTGTCTCACAAATAACTAAAACTGTATTTACTCTTTGCACAACTATTTGTGTATGTTTTGCAGTTTTCAACATATATAGCTAATATGGGATATCACATTACATATATATATATATATATATATATATACATACAGTATATATAATTATATGACTAAACATCCCACACTAATAGTAGTTTTCTGATGAGCGAAACATTTAAACTAGACCATTTTCAATAGATTGATCACATACACAGCTCTTTGCTCATACTTGTAATGTATATCAGTAAGGTAGGTATAGAACTGTCTCATTTATCAAATTGATATTCCATTTATGGCCCATACACTCATATCCCTCAGGGGGGTGTGGTGGGTGCCCTAGTGGTTAATACATAGTATAATCAAAAAGAAAGAAAAAAGAAAAACACTACATGGCACACACTTAAACACATAGGTAAATCTGCAAAGAGGAAGCCAAAAAATAAAATTTAACTTTTACTCTCAAAAATTTTAAAGGCAAACATCCTACATGGAATGAATATAAAAACACACATTTAAAAACAAAGTAGCACTGTCGGAGTATCTGGATTAGACACACAACAATGTGTCAATTCAAAATAAAGCAATCATGATCAAAGATCGTTGTTTCTAAAATGAAGCAGGTTCCAGCACTGTCAGAGGCACATTGTAAGACAGTGCTACTTTGTTTTCAAGAGTAAAAGTTACGTTTTATTTTTTTGGCTCCCTCTTTGCGGCTTTGATCATACTTGTCTGATTGCACATTTAAAATCAATTTGATGGAATTTTCTACATTAGCGCATTAAAATATTAGCAGACTAAAAATGACAGTGAACTTTAAAACCCTCATCTATGTTGTGAAAAGAGAAAGAAGATTTCTATCATGCACATAAAAGAGCAATATTTAAAGGGACATAAAACAAGTTGGGATAGAGACAAAATATAATAATATGTACTTTAATTACTTTACCTGCAAATGTATACTGCAGTGCCTCACCATTAACCCTTTCTTTTTAGTTTCTGAATTCTACAGCTCTAACTCCCCCCGCACAATTCCTTAAATGGCTGTATCTATCTTTACCTTTGCTTTGGTAAAATGCCAGACTTTAACACTAATTATCTGCTGGTGCATGCCTAGAAGCAAATAAACTGCTGTTGAAATACACCGCCTGTGTTTCTGATACTAAACACTGATAAGGAGGGGTGGATCAGACTAATCCAGACAGCATGGCTATGTTACTAATTTTGCATATTTTAAAATACTTGCCAGCAATTTTTAAACTTTTTTTTTTAATGCAAACTATGTTTACTTAATTAGCTCTTTTAGGATATGCACAAATCTCAACATGTTTTTATGGCACTTTAAATATGTGAAACGCTTCTAATAAAAACAAATTTCCAAGTAAAGCTACTAATTTTAAAGCTAGCAGTATACGCAGCCTGACTTTAAATGGACATTAAACACTAAGGGCCAGATTACAAGTGGAGCAATAATTTATTGCGCCCCCGTTTGCAGGCACGCGATAAATAACCAGCCATTATAAGTAGATATTGCACTCACATTGTTGATCCAATCATTGAAAGCGGAGACGCGGGTAACACAGTCGGCTTCCTTATGGTGTTACAGCCTGAAGAAGACACAAAACTGGCAATACCATGGACGTGCCAGGTGCCATCTGGTGCCTGGCAGTTCAAGGGTCCCCCAGAATCCCCCTAATAACAACAAAAAAAAAGATATGATTGCAAATCACATTAATTCAATGTATAATCGTCAGGTGTGCTAGGGAAGTCAGTAAGTTCTGGTTATATTCTCATCTACCTCTGACTGAACTAATTTGTACATTCATTTAATAGAAATGCTTAAAGGGACATAAAACCCAACATTTTTCTTTCATGATCAGATAGCGCATACAATTGTAAAAAAACTTTCCAAGTTACTTTAATTATCAAATTTTCTTTGTTTTCTTGTTATACTTTGTTGAAAAGCAGGGGGTTGTAAGCTCATGAGTTTGCACTATATGGCAGCAATTTTGAAAGAACACTAGATGGCAGCAATATTTCCTGTCATGTAGTGCTACAGACGTGCACGCTACCTATCTAGATATCTCTTCAACAATTAAAGGGACATTAAACACTAAATAAATATTAGATAGAATAATGTATTAAAAGAAAATATTAGTCTGAGAATAACATGTAGATCTATTATATAAAGTTTCATTAGCTGTTTAAATAGTGACAAATTAAGTGTAAAGTTTTAGTGTCTATAAAACAATGGGAGCTGCCCATGTTGTAACTTAGGTTACCTTCTCTGCTGTGGCCAATTAGGGACAGTTATAAATAGGTCACTAGAGTGTGCAGCCAATGGCTGTGAGGAATATAACAGTGTTCTGCACTTCCATTTCTAACAGGAACTGAAATTCTCACAATATCAAAATGGAATTACAGAAAAAGGGGACAAAATAAACAATGAAAGTATATAGTAGAGTTTTTTTAATATATACGATTGATCATTTTATATTACCATCTCAAAGTGTTTAATGTCCCTTTAATAAAGAGAACAGAGCTAATTTGATAACCCGAAGTAAATTGGAAACATTTTTTCAAATTGTATTCTCTATCAGAATCATGTAAGAAAAATGTTGAGTTCCATGTCCCTTTAATGATGCATAGTAAATCAGTTTTACAGGACAGAGTCATCTTTGAGAAAGCGGAAGCGAAATGTGTCATAAGCTGATTACGTTTTTGTACTTTATATGTATGAAATTAAAGGGACAGGAAACTTTCATGATTCATATAGAACATACAATTTTAAACAACTTTACTTTTTACTTCTTTTATTAAATTTGCTTAGTTCTCTTGGTATCCTTAGTTGAAGTCTAAACCTATGTAGGCTGATAGGAGCGTGCACATGTTTATAGCAGTCTATGGAAGCAATGTTATACAAAGTTACTGCTGCCAGATCGCTTGAAGAGACATGAAACCCAAATCTTTTCTTCCATGATTCAGATAGAGCATAACATTGTAAACAACTTTCCAATTTACTGCTTTTATCTCATTTGTTTAGTTCTCTTGGTATCCTTTGTTGAAAAGAATACCTAGGTAGGCTCAGAAGCTGGGAGCTAGTTTCTGATAGGTGGCTGCACATATATGCCTCCCATCATTGGCGTAAAGATGTGTTCAGCTAGCTCCCAGCAGTGCATTGCTGCTCACTCAATAAAGGATACCAAGAGAATGAAGCAAAATTGATCATAGAAGTACATTGGAAAGTTGTTTAAAATGATATTCTCTATCTGAATCATGAAAGAAAGAAAAAAAAGGGTTTCATGCCCCTTTAAGACGTGTGCACACTTCTGAGCTCACCTAGGATTACTCTTTAACAAAGGATGCCAAAAGAAGCAAAATTGATAATAGAAATAATCTGGAAACTTATTTAAAATGTAATGCTCTATCCAATCAATTTAAAGGGACACTGAACCCAATGGGGGTTTTTTTTTTTCAGAGAGAGCATGCAAATTTTAAGCAACTTTCTAATTTACTCCTATTATCAATTTTTCTTCGTTCTCTTGCTATTTTTATTTGAAAAAGAAGGCATTCTAAGCTATTTTTGGTTCAGAATCTGGACAGCACTTTTTTATTGGTGGATGAATTTATCCACCAATCAGAAAGGACAACCCAGGTTGTTCACCAAAAATGGGCCGGCATCTAAACTTACATTCTTGCATTTGAAATAAAGATACCAAGAGAATAAAGAAAATGTGATAAAAGGAGTAAATTAGAAAGTTGCTTAAAATTGCATGCTCTATCTGAATCACGGAAGAAAAAAATTTGGGTTCAGTGTCCCTTTAAGTTTAATTTGAGCTTTACTGTCCCTTTAAATGGAGCATTCTACTGATGCTTTTCTATTCCTGGTGGAGTGGATTAATAACGAGTCACTATCAGATGTGCAACTACAAACAACTATACATTATATTGCTGGTTTATCTTGCTAATCTTTTGGGAATATTCAGAACAGGAAGATACATTTTCCAACAATACAAAGAAACTGAAATAAATGTATTTTATAATAAAGACAAATGACTGCAACATCCTGATAAGGAATACGCGTGTTAAAGGATACTAACGCCCAATTTCTTGCATGATTTTAAGCAACTTTCTAATTTACTTCTATGATCAAATTTTCTTGCTATCTTTATTTTAATAAGCATTAATGTAAAGCTTAGGAGCTGCCCATTTTTGGTTCAGAACCTGGGTTATGCTTGCGTATTGGTGGCTAAATGTAGCCGCCAATAAGCAAGCGCTATCCAGGGTGCTCCTAAGCTGTACATTCCAGCTTTTTAAATAAAGATAGCAAGAGAACAAATAAAAATTATAATAGGAATAAATTAGAAAGTTGTTTAAAATTGCATGCTCTATCTGACTCATAAAGAAGAAAATTTGGGTTTAGTGGTCCCTTTAAGGGTAGAATATGGATAGAGTATAAGGGGCATATCTATCAAGCTCCATAAACCCTGTCCGCCTGCATTCAGCGATGTCTGTCGACCTGATCCCGCACTGTCGGATCAGGTCCGACAGACATATGATAAATAGGCCTCTAAGTGTTCATGTGATCACTCTGCACTCACATTACATCCCCGCCTGATCGCACCTCCGGCACAAACCATAGTGGTCTTAATAGAGCTCCCCCAACCAGTTCTCTGGGTGCAGGTAATCATGATCTACTATTGGAAGCAAAGCCTGTTGCAAGACATTGGGGAGCACTCCTCCGCTGGTATGGGGAGAAAAGAGGGAAAAACTAGCTCATACCCAACATTGTTATACAAGTTTTAGTGCATTTTCTCCTCTATAACATTAATACAATTTCACAAAACAGATTAGATTGTAATATGGGATCAGAAGCTATTAAAAGTGTGTTTCAGTTCTATTTAGTTTAATAAAAGTAAAATGTGCATCTACAAAAAACAGTTCAGAACAACCGATAAAGTTACTTGCGAAAAAATACTTAAAGGACACAAAACCCAATTTTTTTTCTTTCGTGATTCAGATAGAGCAGCAATTTTAAGCAAAACTTTCTAATTTACGCCTATTATAACTTTTTTTTTCTTGCTATCTTTATTTTGAAAAAGCAGAAATGTTAGAAGCATAGGAGACAGCCCATTTTTGGTTCAGCACCTGGGTAGCACTGCTGATGATTAGTGGCTAAATGTAGCGCTACCCAAGGTGCTGAACTAAAAATTGGCTGGCATGTAAGCTTTACATTCCTGCTTTTTCAAATAAAGATACCAAGAGAACGAAGAAAAATAATAGAGTAAATTAGAAAGTTCTTAAAATTACATGCTCTATCTGAATCATGAAAGAAAAAAAATGGTTTTGTGTCCTTTAATTTAAAATATCTGAACTAGATGCAAAAGAACTCGACTAATTAGAATTAAGCGATATGAAACCTATTTTTTTTTTTCTTCATGAATACAGATAGAACACAGAATTTTAATCAACTTTCCCGTTTCCTTGTATTATCAATTTACTTCTTTTAGTATCCTTTGTTAAAAAGCAGATACTACGTTCAGGAGGTTGCACTTTTACATTCATCTAGTAACAGTGTTATGTAGTCCTCCAGAGTCAGACACATACACTCTATAAACATGCCCTTTAACAAAGGATACCATGAGAACAACAAAGCTAATTGATAATAGAAGTAAATTAAAAAACCTTCTTAAATTTCTGTGCTCTGTCTGAAATGTGAAATAAAAAATGTTGTGCGTCATGTCACGCTTCTAAGCCACACACGTGTTGTCACAATTTAAGGTTGTCTTTAAATATTTAAAGAAACACCCAGAAGTCACTTAAACTAAAAACTATTTTGTCTTGACTAAATATATAATATATATTTTTATTTTTTTTTATAATTTTTTTTTATTGAGGTAACAAATAAGTCATACATTGAGTGCAATATAGAAGGGATGTACAACATATAAAACATGTTACAGCATTGATCATATTAAAACAGTAGAATACAAATAAAAACCTCAATTTTTTTTATTTATTTTTTTATAACTAATGCAGTCGTGTGAGTGGCTACTAAACTGGCCACTTGTGGGCCATTTGGTTGTTGCATAATGTCTCTCTCTTGGTAACCACTAGAATCGATGATCACTTTTGGACCTTGAAGAAACAGGTTATTAACTAGCAAATGATATGATACAAGATGAGTGATTCATATAATAATAAACTGGAAACATCAAAATTAACAATATAACAAAACAAAAAAGAGTAATTGGATATAAAACTGGTCTAGCATAGCAAACATAGCAGTTAGGTGGATTAATTTTAACTGTGGAAAGCATGTGACAGATCATAGTGCTCATCATTGTCTATTAACCCCCAGGCCCAAGTAGATTTAATAAAGGAAAAACAAAAAAAAAACATAAAAAAGGGTACCACACTGGGTAGGCTTTGTGATTTTCTTATGACTGAAATTACAACTTGAAGTACAATTGCCTATAGGGGATAATATGAAGGTTAGGATGTGTAGATTGTACTATACCAGACTTTGGGACTCTTTAAATAATTAGATTAGATTAACCTTATCTGAAATTTGTACCTGCGGCACCAGGATAATTTTGTCTCCAAATAATAGGGAGAATTAGGGAAGCATTTACAAAACTGAGCACTAGAATATAAAAATAATAACAGAGGAAAAATACAAGAGCAACCACAAAATCCACCCTTTGTACTTGAGAATATAAATGGCATCTATCCTTTCTCTCCCCCATAAGAGATCAGAGTAAACTGCCACTGAGTATATTTAGGGTGACAAGGTTAATAGTTACTGCTCAGTATAGTGCATAATGGCCCTCAAAGTCTCGGCCTCTGATAAAGGGGCCCCAACTAGTTGGACAGGTATTGTTAGGTCACCAATGCATAGGACAAATACACCATTATTACATAACTATACATATTAATTAGCAATAGGGGATGTAATATTAGACGCCAAAGGAGGCAGCAGGAAATGTGTGGACATGGTAAAATATCCTATAAAGTACCAGACAAGATAATCACATGCATCAGAACAATAAGGTGAAAGAGTCCAATAACAAAAAACAATATATGGATTGGCATATAGTATGTTCCATTGAACATTAGGGACTACAAATTGATCTAGCCTATTGCATCCCTCAGGGCATGTGAAAAGTTATTGCTTAAGTGTGAGACCGAGCACAAAGTCTCAAATATGCGCCGTGAAGTAGCACCCTCCAAAAGTCATACTATTGAGTAGTGTATTATGGGTCAGTTGGAGTGGTACTTACAAATTAGTGTCATGATGGCCGGAATTGGGGGGATGCGGAGTGTCCAAACAGATAGGTCCACCGTATAAGTGGAGACTGTATGGAGCATATAAGGTTAGTGTCTTATCCTATGCCAGTTCTAATGAGCCTGTTTCACAATCCAATGTTTGTGAAACTGGCAACTGGAGGGGCTCAGTTTAGCTGATAAAGCAACTGTCCAGCGGATCATGTAACAGCTCCTATAGCAAATGCAACCTGCATAGGCAACGGCCTCAGCAAATGCAACCTCTCACCATTGGGACCCGTCTCCTCCGACCATAGACCAGCAAGTCTCACTTGATCTCTCCGTGTAGGTAAAAAGCTCTGGGAATGTGCAGTCCGAAATCTCTGTGCGATAGCTGTCAAGAGCAGGCACCTCACGAATTAGCGGACAACACGGGCCCTTGGGGATCCGGACCGCCATCCTCAATCTGCTGAATCAGCCAAAGAACCTCTCCTCCCCATAGAATCAACCTCGCTACACTCTGCGCAAACCCGGTGGACGCGACTCTCCACTCCAAACTAGCGGCCGCTTCATCCATTTGCCAGATGGGTCACTCGCAGCTCGCCATGTCTGTGCTCATGTAAGTTTCCGGAGTTAGGAGAAGCTTCCCTGTTGGTTAAAATCGGGTGTTTGGATCGGGTATGGAGGAGGTTTGGTGGGTGGCTGTAGCGAAGGATGCATTTTCTCCCTTAGCATTGGCACATATGGTCTTTTAGGGAGGCGAATTCCTCTTTGAATACTGCGCAAAGTTCTTTAAAGTGGGCATCCAGCATGGCTTTCACTTCCCTTAGAATCAGCGTAGTATCTAGCGCCATTTTAGATGGATAATGCGCGATATTTGAACAAATGTGATATGTCACCTTGTCACATAATGGTAATAGAATGAAAATTCCACTTTGGGTAATTAGTTAAAGAGTTTTCTCCCTCCTTGCATAGGACATCAGTGTCTAGGCACTGTTTACCCCCCGGC